>NC_135814.1:96129092-96269147 GCF_964213995.1 Mustelus asterias
CAAGTAGGTCAGAAAACTAGGCTTCCAGAAATAAAGAAAAGCTGTCACCTCAGATCCTGTTAAGATTAACTGGGACTGCAAGCAGTGAATGCACTCAGATGCAGCTTGCCTTCTGAGCTAATCTATCACAATCAGTGTGTCTCACAGCAGAGAGGGCAGGAATGAGAGATGTTTGTACATTGCCAGCATGTGATCACTTGTCAGGGTTATATGGGGCCAACCTCAATGTTTCTTCAGTAATATTGCCCATTGGCACGCTGGTGCCAGCTGTGCCGCAGTGGGTAGAACTCTCTTCCTTGAGAAGACTGTGGGTTCGAGTCCCACATCAGTGAGCACACAATCCTTACAGTACAGAAGCAGGCCATTTGGCCCATCGAGCCTGCGCTGACTCTCTGACAGAGCATCTTACCCAGGCCTTATCCCTGTAACCCCATGTATTTACCCCACTATTCTCCTCAGCCTAGACATCTTTGAACCCTAAGGGGCAATTTAACATGGCCAATCCACCTAACTTGCACATCTTTGGACACTAAGGAGTAATTTAGCATGGCCAATCCACCAAACCTACACATCTTTGAACACTAAAGGGCAATTTAGCATGGCCAATCCTCCAAACCTACACATCTTTGAACACTAAGGGGCAATTTAGCATGGCCAATCCTCCAAACCTACACATCTTTGAACACTAAGGGGCAATTTAGCATGGCCAATCCACCAAACCTACACATCTTTGGACATTAAGGAGCAATTTAGCATGGACAATCCACCTAACCTGCACATCTTTGGACATTAAGGGGCAATTTAGCATGGCAAATCCACATAAGCCACACATCTTTGGACACTAAGGGGCAATTTAGCATGGCCAATCCACCTAATCTGCACATCTTTGGACATTAAGGGGCAATTTAGCATGGCCAATCCACCTAATCTGCACATCTTTGGACACTAAGGGGCAATTTAGCATGGCCAATCCACCTAATCTGCACATCTTTGGACATTAAGGGGCAATTTAGCATGGCAAATCCACATAACTCACACACCTTTGAACACTAAGGGGCAATTTAGCATGGTCAATCCACCTAACTTGCACATCTTTGGACACTAAGGGGCAATTTAGCATGGCCAATCCACCTAACGAACATATCTTTGGACACTAAGGGGCAATTTAGCATGGTCAATCCACCTAACTTGCACATCTTTGGACACTAAGGGGCAATTTAACATGGCCAATCCACACAACTTTGGACTGTGGGAGGAAACCGGAGCAGCCGGATGAAACCCAATGCAGACATGGGGAGAATGTGCAAACTCCACACAAGCAGTGACCCAAGGCCGGAATTGAACCTGGGTCCCTGGCACTGTGAGGTAGCAGTGCTAACTACTGTGCCACCCTATATAAATATAAAACTTTCTCTTTGGAAGAGGAAGAGTAGGGGAGCAGTTAAGGAAATAAACAAATTGGTGTTGAAGAAAATGGCTGAACGGGAGATTGGGATGGAGAGAGAGGTCAGAGGTGAGGAGTGATGAAGGCAGTAACAGCGTCTGGGTAACTGAGGGATGGCCCCCAGTCTAGTTTGCTTTGCAAGATGTCAACTTTCAAATATATAACCCCCGTCGTCAGTGATAGATGGAAATAAATATTAAAGGCTAACAGTGGAAGGAGAGCAGAAAGAACTAATCCGGTAAACATTGGGATAATATTTCGGAAAAGGCAATTCAGCCCGAGATTGTTGACCATGTTAATATTTAAAGAGCTTACTTTGCAGCCATGACTGTGACATGTCGAACAGGAAGAAGTGTTTTTGTTTAACTCTCTCTGACACAGTCACTTAGCATCCAAATTAGGCCTTCAATCACAGGCTGGGAGACAGGGGCCACCCCATAGCTCATTGTCAGAGAAAATCACTTGTGAGAAGGCAAGGATACATGTGTGAAGGGGAAAATGTCTATGATGTGAGTGCACTGTTCATACGTCTGAGTCAGTTCGATCTGGGAGCAGCAGAAGCGAATGGCCAACAAATAAATAATCTTGAACAATTTCAACTCATAGAGTCATAGAGGTTTACAGCATGGAAACAGGCCCTTTGGCTCAACTTGTCCCCTTTTTTAACCCCTAAGCTAGTCCCAATTGCCCGCATTTGGCCCATATCCCTCTATACCCATCTTACCCATGTAACTGTCTAAATGCTTTTTAAAAGACAGAGTTGTCCCCGCCACTACTACTGCCTCTGGCAGCTCGTTCCAGACACTCACCACCCTCTGTGTGAAAAAATTGCCCCTCTGGACCCTTTTATATCTCTCCCCTCTCACCTCAAACCTAAGCCCTCTAGTTTTAGACTCCTTTATCTTTGGGAAAAGATGTTGACTATCTAGCTGATCTATGCCACTCATTATTTAACTGTCTTAACTTTCCCTTAGAACACGGCAGTAAGTTAGGCTGCACACCTCACATTAGAATATTAAACAGTGGGATTAGAATATTAAACAGTAAACAAAGGCGGCACGTTGGCACAGTGGTTAGGACTACTGCCTCACAGCGCCAGGGACCCGAGTTCAATTCCGGCCTCGGGTCACTGTCTGTGTGGAGTCTGCACATTCTCCCCGTATCTGCGTGGATTTCCTCCGGGTGCTCCGGTTCCCTCCCACAGTCCAGAGATGTTCAGGTTAGGTGAATTGGCTGTGCTAAATTGCCCCTTAGGGTCCCAAGATGTGTAGGTTAGGGGCATTAGCAGGGTAAATACTAAGGGTTATGGGGAACAGGTCTGGGTGGGATTGCCCCTTAGTGTTAGGGGGTTACGTGGGGTTATAAGGATAGGGGCTGGGTGGGATTGTTGTCAGTGCAGACTTGATGGGTGGAATGGCCTCCTTCTGCACTGCAGGGATTCTATGATTCTACATAGTGCAACGGACAGTATATTAAATACCGTATGACGCATTAACCAACAGCCTGTTTGCTCTCCCTCAATTCAAGCTTGATGTCTCCTCAAGTTTATGAGTTTATGTCAATCATTGATCTGCAGATCTTTGGGCACATGGGGGCAGAACGTCCCAGGGGATAGTTGGGATCCAGATTTCAGGCTTTGCTTCCTTGTCTCTCCTTCCCTGCCGCTTCTCTGCCTCATCATTAAGACATTGGGACATGCCCCTGTCTACATTAACAGGGATGAAGTAGAAAGGATCGAGAACTTCATGTTTTTAGGTATCCAGACCACCAACAACCTGTCCTGGTCCCTCCATGTCAACACTATAGTTAAGAAAGCCCACCAATGCCTCTACTTTCTCAGGAGGCTAAGGAAATTTGGCATGTCCGCTACGACTCTCATCAAATTTTACAGATGCACCATAGAAAGCATTCTTTCTGGTTGTATCACAGCTTGGTATGGCTCCTGCTCTGTCCAAGACCGCAAGGTCCCAATCCATCACACAAACCAGCCTCCCATCCATTGATTCTGTCTACACTTCCCGCTGCCTCGGCAAAGCAGCCAGCATAATTAAGGACCCCACACACCCCGGATATTCTCTCTTCCACCTTCTTCCATTGGGAAAAAGATACAGAAGTCTGAGGTCACGTACCAACCGACTCAAGAACAGCTTCTTCCCTGCTGCCGTCAGACTTTTGAATGGACCTACCTCGCACTAAGTTGATCTTTCTCTACACCCTAGCTATGACTGTAACACTGCATTCTGCGCTCTCTCCTTTCCTTCTCTATGAACGGTATGCTTTGTCTGTATAACGTGCAAGAAACAATACTTTTCACTGTATTCTAATACATGTGACAATAATAAAACAAATCGAATCCACTAAATCAAATCAAAGTCCTTGTCAAGTGTCGGCACCGTGATGTCTGTGACTGGTGTCCTGTATTGTTACTGAGGCAGTATAATTCATATTATGTTGATTTTAATCTGGCCTAAGGCAGTGTCCTGTGGTTTAATGGTCCTTTGGGGATTGCTGAGTGGAGCTTGATTTGGGGATGATTGACAGGTCAGGTGATATGCCTGGGGACAGCAATATTTCTTTTACAGAGCATTCCAAGGTTTTCGTTTCAGCTGCTGCTAGAAGCTGGTGGAAGAAGGAAGTGTCTCCCTCTCTCCTTCCCTCCAGAGGCTTGCTTGAAAGGTCCAGGACTGGGGAGCCTCAGAGATTTGATCCAACATCGAAAGGCCCAATTAGCAGCAGGTGTTACAAAGCTGCAAAATCCAACATCATGGGAGCATTCTTGCTTTTTGTGCTCAGTCTGAAGAAGGATGTACGTCTGTGGGATGATATTCGACTTTGGCTATACAGAATACTGATTAGAATGCGAATCCCTACAACCAACCAGATCTTAAAGATACAGACAATGTGGGTGGAGGGAGCATTAAGCACAGGTTAAAGAGATGTGTATTGTCTCCAGACAGGACAGCCTGCAAGGCCAGGAGGCAAGCTGTGGTTACTGATAATGTGACATAAACCCAACATCCCGGTTTAGGCCGTCCTCATGTGTGCGGAACTTGGCTATCAGTTTCTGCTCAGCGACTCTGCGCTGTCACCAAGGCAGCCTTCACGACACACGACAGCGCAGAGTCGCTGAGCAGAAACTGATAGCCAAGTTCCGCACACATGAGGACGGCCTAAACCGGGATGTTGGGTTTATGTCACATTATCAGTAACCCCCACAGCTTGCCTCCTGGACTTGCGGGCTGTCCTGTCTGGAGACAATACACTTGTGCTTAATGTTCCCTCCACACACATTGTCTGTATCTTTAAGACCTGGTTGGCTGTAGGGATTCGCATTCTAATCAGTATTCTGTAACTTGATTTTGTGTCTCTGTGCCCTGTTTGAGAGCAGATTTCCACTCCATCTGACGAAGGAGCAGCGCTCTGAAAGCTAATGGTATTTGCTACCAAATAAACCTGTTGGACTTTAACCTGGTGTTGTTAAAACTCTTACTGAGTAAAATTCCAGCCAGAGAGAGGAGAAGTGTGATGGATTTTATATTGTTTAAGGAGGGGCAGAACAGGGGGAGCAAAGTCAGGGATAGGTGGGAGCTCGCAGGGGCGGCACGGTAGCACAGTGGGTTAGCACTGCTGCTTCACAGCTCCAGGGACCTGGGTTCGATTCCCGGCTCGGGTCACTGTCTGTGTGGAGTTTGCACATTCTCCTCGTGTCTGCGTGGGTTTTCTCCGGGTGCTCCGGTTTCCTCCCACAGTCCAAAGATGTGCGGGTTAGGTTGATTGGCTATGCTAAAATTGCCCTTAGTTTCCTGAGATGCGTAGGTTAGAGGGATTAGTGGATGGATATGGGGGGGTAGGGCCTGGGTGGGATTGTGGTCGGTGCAGACTCGATGGGCCAAATGGCCTCTTTCTGTACTGTAGGGTTTCTATGATTCTATGATTCTATGATTTGATAAAGATGGGTACAAGACAAAGGGAGTGTTAATGGTAGTGTCAAAGACTACAGAAGGTGTTAACGGACGCATAAAGGTAAGATAGCAGAATGTGTTAATAGCAACACTTAAGAACAAGTGACAGGTAGCCCTGTGGGGATAGGAGGCTGGTGTAGGGACAAAAAAGCTTACTCAAAAGAGAGGGGAGGTCAAGATTTTGATTTGATTTATTATTGTCACATGTATTAACATACAGTGAAAAGTATTGTTTCTTGCGCTCTATACAGACAAAGCATACCGTTCATAGAGTATATAGGGGAGAAGGAAAGGAGAGAGTGCAGAATGTCGTGTTAAGTTAAAGATAGGGTGTAGAGAAAGATCAGCTTAATATACAATAGGTCTATTCAAAAGTCTGATGGCAGCGGGGAAGAAGCTGTTCTTGAGTTGGTTGGTACGTGACCTCAAACTTTTGTATCTTTTTCCCGACGGAAGAAGGTGGAAGAGAGAATGTCCGGGGTGTGTGGGGTGCTTGATTATGCTGGCTGCTTTGCCGAGGCAGCGGGGAGTGTAGACAGAGCCAATGGTTGGAAGGTTGGTTTGAGTGATGGACTGGACTACGTTCATGACCCTTTGTAGTTTCTTGCGGTCTTGGGCAGAGCAGGAGCCATACCAAGCTGTGATACAACCAGAAGGGATGCTTTCTATGGTGCATTTGTAAAAGTTGGTGAGAGTCGTAGCGGACATGACAAATTTCCTTAGTCTTCTGAGAAAGTAGAGGCATTGGTGGGCTTTCTTGACTATAGTGTCGGCATGGGGGGGGACCAAGACAGGTTGTTGGTGATCTGGACACCTAGAAACCTGAAGCTCTCGAGGAGAGAGTTCATGGTCTGAAGTTGTTGAACTCAATGTTAAGTCCAGAAGGTTGTAAAGTGGCGAAACGGAAGATGAGGTGCTGTTCCCCCAATCTGTATTGGGCTTCACTGGAGCATTTCAGCAGGCCAAGGACAGACATGCGGGTGTGTGAGTTGGTGAGTTGAAACGGACAGTGACAGGGAGCTCGGAATCCTGCCCGTGGACTGAGGAAAAATGTTCCGCAAAGCGACCTGCGTTCAATGTGCATTGGGAGCGGAGTTTTTCCAGCATTTTCTGTTTATTTAATTCAGATTTCCAGCATCCACAGTATCTTGCTTTGAACCTAATCCATAGAATCATAGAATCCCAACAGTGCAGAGTGATTCGGCCCATCGAGTCTGCACCGACCACGATCCCACCCAGGCCCTACCCCCACATATTTACCCTGCTAATCCCCCGAGACTAAGGGACAATTTAGCATGGCCAATCCACCAAATCTGCACATCTTTGGACTGTGGGAGGAAACCAGAGCACCCGGAGGAAACCCACACAGACACGAGGATTTAGTATGGCCAATCCACTTAATTTACACATCTTTGGACACTAAGAAGCAATTTAGCCTGGCTAATCCCCCCTAACCTGCACATTTTTGGACACGAAGGGGCAATTTAACATGGCCAATCCACGCATCTTTGGACTGTGGGAGGAAATCGGAGCACCCGGAGGAAACCCACGCAGACAAAAGAACAAAGAACAAAGAACAGTACAGCACAGGAAACAGGCCCTTCGGCCCTCCAAGCCTGTGCTGCTCCTTGGTCCAACTCGACCAATCGTTTGTATCCCTCCATTCCCAGGCTGCTCATGTGACTATCCAGGTAAGTCTTAAACGATGTCAGCGTGCCTCCACCACCCTACTTGGCAGCGCATTCCAGGCCCCCACCACCCTCTGTGTAAAAAACATCCCTCTAACATCTGAGTTATACTTCGCCCCTCTCACCTTGAGCCCGTGACCCCTCGTGAACGTCACTTCTGATCTGGGAAAAAGCTTCCCACCGTTCACCCTATCTATCCCCTTCATAATCTTGTACACCTCTATTAGATCTCCCCTCATTCTCCGTCTTTCCAAGGAGAACAACCCCAGTTTACCCAATCTCTCCTCATAGCTAAGACCCTCCATACCAGGCAACATCCTGGTAAACCTTCTCTGCACTCTCTCTAACGCCTCCACATCCTTCTGGTAGTGCGGCGACCAGAACTGGACGCAGTACTCCAAATGTGGCCTAACCAGCGTTCTATACAGCTGCATCATCAGACTCCAGCTTTTATACTCTATACCCCGTCCTATAAAGGCAAGCATACCATATGCCTTCTTCACCACCTTCTCCACCTGTGTTGCCACCTTCAAGGATTTGTGGACTTGCACACCTAGGTCCCTCTGTGTTTCTATACTCCTGATGACTCTGCCATTTATTGCATAACTCCTCCCTACATTATTTCTTCCAAAATGCATCACTTCACATTTATCCGGATTAAACTCCATCTGCCACCTCTCCGCCCAATTTCCCAGCCTATCTATATCCTGCTGTATTGCCCGACAATGCTCTTCGCTATCCGCAAGTCCAGCCATCTTCGTGTCATCCGCAAACTTGCTGATTACACCAGTTACACCTTCTTCCAAATCATTTATATATATCACAAATAGCAGAGGTCCCAGTACAGAGCCCTGCGGAACACCACTGGTCACAGACCTCCAGCCGGAAAAAGACCCTTCGACCACTACCCTCTGTCTCCCATGGCCAAGCCAGTTCTCCACCCATCTAGCCACTTCTCCTTGTATCCCATGAGCCTTAACCTTCTTAACCAACCTGCCATGTGGGACTTTGTCAAATGCCTTACTGAAATCCATATAGACGACATCCACGGCCCTTCCTTCGTCAACCGTTTTTGTCACTTCCTCAAAAAACTCCACCAAATTTGTAAGGCACGACCTCCCTCTTACAAAACCATGCTGTCTGTCACTAATGAGATTTTCCCGTTCTAAATGCACATACATCCTGTCTCTAAGAATCCTCTCCAACAACTTCCCTACCACGGGCGTCAAGCTCACCGGCCTATAATTACCCGGGTTATCCCTGCTACCCTTCTTAAACAACGGGACCACATTCGCTATCCTCCAATCCTCAGGGACCTCACCCCTGTCCAAAGAAGCGACAAAGATTTCCGTCAGAGGCCCAGCGGGGAGAATGTGCAAACTCCGCACCGATTGGAATAGAACCCAGGTCCCTGGCGCTGTGAGGCAGCAGTGCTAACCACTGTGTTACCGTGCTGCCCAGAAGTTCGGACGGTTTAAGTTGATGGAATAATGGATACCTGGGAGTGAGTTACAGGCTGGAATCTATTCGGGCAGTTTAGATTTTCTATCTCGGAGGGGTTTGCTACACTAGAAGTTTCTACCGTGGAGTGAGAGGTTTAGCATTTTGACTTCCCTTGTTGGGATCAGGTGTGTGTTCAGCCTGAATTGACTCTGTGGCTTTGACCATCACCTTGACCTTAGATAAATATTACCGTCATTTATGCTGGCTGTGCTCGACTTCCTGCTAATGATGGTAAATAAGGCAGCCGCAGGCAGCCTGGATTAATATTCCCCACAAACCCTCTGTCCACATCCAGGGGAAGATGGAAAGTGCTCCTCCAATGCAGAGGTGGAGAAATTAATTTCACTGAGCAGCAGTGTAAATGTTTGAGGTGAGAGAGATCAGTTCTCCCTGCCTGACGCCGCTCTGCAAGAGGTTTTCAAAGTTGAAGCCTCGGGGCTTTTGAAACAGTGAAAGGCGGCCTTCTGTCACAGACTGCACAGCAGTAACTCGTGCTGCTCCCTCACGAACATCTGACTCCTCTCTCAGTGGGTAGCTCAGCCTGGGTTCAGTCACAGCGGCAAATCCCCCGATAAGACCAGTCCCTGTACATTCAACAAGGAATTATCACCATTTTACGGAAAACTGGAATTAATTCATAGAATCATAGAATCCTACAGTGCAGAAAGTGGCCATTCAGCCCATTGAGTCTGCACCGACCACAATCCCACCCAGGCCCTATCCCTTAACCCCGCTGTTGTACCTGTTAATTCTCAGATACTTTCGACCAGTTTGCTTACTCCAAGGTTTTACCCCGGTGCCCTTATTTGCAAGATGGACAAAGGACAAACACAAGTAAAGGTTCAACAAGTTTATTAATAATAACACTATTAGCCCTTAAATTACCCACATAAAACAAGCGGATACCCCAGATTCAAGTATAGTGCCCGCAAAGATGGTTTGGTTAAACTGCAGGCCCGATTCTCTGAGTCCCTCTGGTCCGTCGTCACGAAGGTGAGTCTCGATGGCAGCTTCTTCCTTCCTTCCTTCTCTGGTCAGTCTCCCGGATGGTCAAGGTCGCCTCCTTCATCGAGTCTTTGTTCCTGGTGTGTCTGAAATGTGTCCCTTTATCCCCCTGCCTGCTTGCCTTTCCAGAAACTTCTCTGGCTTCCGGCCAATGAGGTCCCAGGAGGGGGTTCCAATACCCAGTGGGTTTCTTGATGTCTGCCTGACAGGACACCAGGGTCCGCCCCCCCCAGGTGTCCATCTCCATGTTGTTGCTTACATGTAACCTGTTATCAGATAAGGTAACTGCAGGAACATAAGAACATAAGAACATAAGAAATAGGAGCAGGAGTAGGCCATCTAGCCCCTCAAGCCTGCTCCGCCATTCAATAAGATCCTGGCTGATCTGAAAGTGGGTTCAGTTCCACTTACCCGCCCGCTCCCCATAACCCTTAATTCCCTTAATGGTTAAAAATCTATCTATCTGTGACTTAAACACATTTAACGAGGTAGCCTCTACTGCTTCATTGGGCAGAGAATACCAAAGATTCACTACCCTCTGGGAGAAGAAGTTCCTCCTCAACTCTGTTCTAAATTGACTCCCCTGTATTTTGAGGCTATGCCCCCTAGTTCTTGTTTCCATTGTAAGTGGAAATAACCTCGCTGCTTCTACCCTGTCTAGCCCCTTCATTATCTTATATGTCTCTATGAGATCTCCCCTCAACCTTCTAAACTCCAATGAGTACAGGCCCAGTCTACTCAATCTCAAACTCTCGGTGACAGAAAGTCTGGCCCGATCTGGGCTTCTAACAATAGGCCGGTGCATTTCAATGAGGTGCAATGATCTCCTGCTAAGCATCAGTAGAGTGCAACAACCTTTGATGGGTGGTTGATGGGACAGGCCCAGACATGTTTGTGTATTTGTACAATTGGCCTGCCCGAGGTTTGACTGTGTTTGATTTTAATATGCTCAATTCTTTAATTTAGGATATCCAATTTTATCAACCTTAAAACTAGGCCTTGTTTATATTACCACACCGCTAATCCCTCTAACCTACACATCCCAAGACACTAAGGGGAAATTTACCACGGCCAATCCATCTAACCTGAACATCTTTGAAGTGTGGGAGGAAACCGGAGCACCCGGAGGAAATCCACGCAGACACGGGGAGAACGTGCAAACTTCACACAGACAGTGACCCACGGCTGGGAATAGAACCCAGATCCCTGGTGCTGTGAGGCAGCAGCACTAACCACTGTACCACCGTGCCGCCCAGCTCTGCTAACTCACCTAAATCATCGTCCCTTCCTTGGTCTCACTGCACTGTCCAGCATGCAAGATTTAGTTTTCTATTGTCATCTGATCGCATTGAGTCAGAGAGTCGCTTGTGGCATGGTAGCACAGTGGTTAGGTAGCACAGTGGTTAGCACTGCTGCCTCACTGCGCCAGGGACCCGGGTTCAATTCCGGCCTCGGGTCACTGTCTGTGTGGAGTTTGCACATTCTCCCCATGTCTGCGTGGGTTTCCTGCGGATGCTCCAGTTTCCTCCCACACTCCAAAGATGTGCAAGTTAGGTGGATTGACCATGCTAAATTGACCTTTAGTGTCCCAAGATGTGTAGGTTAGGTGGATTGGCCATGCTAAATTTCCCCTTAGTGTCCAAAGATGTGCAGGTTAGGGAGCTTGGCCATGCTAAATTGTCCCCTTAGTATTCAAAGATGTGCAGGTTAGATAGATGGCTCATGCTAAATTATTCCTTCGGGTCCAAAGATGTGAAGATTAGGGGATTAGCCATGATGAATGTGCGGGGTTACAGAGATAGGGTGAGGGTGGGGGTGGGTGTGGGGGATAGGGCGGAGTGGGTGGGCCTGGGTAAGATGCTCTGTCGGAGTGTTGATACAGATTCGATGGGCCGAATGACCTCTTTATGCACTGTTGGGATTCCATGGATTTGATTTACTGTACAGAGGGAGGACATTCGGCCCATTGCATACATGCATGTTCTCTACAGAGCAATCCACTCAGTCTGACTCCACGCTCCATCCTCACCTTCTTCAAGTTTATTTCCTCCAAATGCCATCCAATTGCCTTTCCAAATCGTTGGTTCCTTCTGCTCCCAGCACCCTCATGGGCGGAAAGGTCCAGATCGCTACCACTCGCTGTATGAAAAAATAGCTTCCTCATATCCCCCCGCCTCTCTTATTCAAAACCTTAAATCTGTGACCCTTGCATGCTGTGGGGAGCGTTTTTCTTCGTCCACCTTACGTAAGCCTGCCATGGTTTTTGTGAGAGGGAGGTCATGCCTCACTAACCTGGTGGTGTTTTTTGAAAAAGTGACCAAAATGGTTGACGAAGGAAGGGCCGAGGATGTTGTCTATATGGACTTTAGTAAAGCGTTTGACAAAGTCCCTCATGGTAGGCTAGTGAAAAAGGTTGGATCCCATGGGATAAAGGGGGAGGTGGCTAGATGGGTGGAGAACTGGCTTGGTCATAGAAGACAGAGGGTGGTAGTGGAAGGGTCTTTTTCCGGCTGGAGGCCTGTGACTAGTGGTGTACCGCAGGGCTCTGTATTGGGACCTCTGCTGTTTGTGATTTATATAAATGATCTGGAAGAAGGAGTAACTGGGGTGATCAGTAAGTTTGCGGACGACACAAAACTGGCAGGACTTGCAGATAGTGAGGAACATTGTCAGAGGCTACAGAAGGATATAGATAGACTGGAAATTTGGGCAAGGAAATGGCAGATGGAGTTCAATCCTGATAAATGCGAAGTGATGCATTTTGGTAGGAATAATGTAGGGAGGAGCTACACGATAAATGGAAGAACCATAAAGGGTGTAGAGACGCAGAGGGACCTGGGTGTGCAAGTCCACAGATCTTTGAAGGTGACGTCACAGGTGGAGAAGGTGGTGAAGAAGGCATATGGCATGCTTGCCTTTATAGGACGGGGCATAGAGTATAAGAGTTGGGGTCTGATGTTGCAGATGTATAGAACGTTGGTTCGGCCGCATTTGGAATACTGCGTCCAGTTCTGGTCGCCACACTACCAGAAGGACATGGAGGCTTTGGAGAGAGTACAGAGGAGGTTTACCAGGATGTTGCCTGGTATGGAGGGGCTTGGTTATGAGGAGAGATTGGGGAAACTGGGGTTGTTCTCCTTGGAAAGATGGAGGATGAGGGGAGACTTAATAGAGGTGTATAAAATTATGAAAGGCATAGATAGGGTGAACGGTGGGAAGCTTTTCCCCGGGTCGGTGGTGACGTTCACGAGGGGTCATAGGTTCAAGGTGAAGGGGGGGAGGTTTAACACAGATATCAGAAGGACATATTTCACACAGAGGGTCGTGGGGGCCTGGAATGTGTTGCCGGGCAAGGTGGTGGAGGCGGACACACTGGGAACGTTTAAGACTTATCTAGACAGCTATATGAATGGAGTGGGAATGGAGGGATACAAAAGAGTGGTTTAGTTTGGACCAGGGAGCGGCGCGGGCTAATTGTTCCTTGTTTCTCGTTTCAAGGCTTCATTCTATGATCATCTTGCTGGTGCCAGTACAGAGCGAGACTGCGGATAGTTGGGAACCTGTCTCGGGGGCAGGGAATTCATATGGTGTTCGTGGAAGTGGAAATGACTAGGGTTGGGAAGCATTTTCCGATCAGGGCCATTGTGATCTCCTGGACTCGTTTCGATCGCCTCAGGGGGTCGGAGAGGAATTTCCCAGATTTTTTTTCCCCATATTGGCCCTGGGGTTTTCACTCTGGGTTTTCGCCTCTCCCTGGAGATCACATGGTCTGGAATGGGGGTGAGTTAATAGGTTGTGATGAACAAAGCATCGTAGCTGTGAGGGACAGCTCGGTGGATAGGATATTGGTATGTAGATAGGCTGGAAAATTGGGCGGGGATCCTGGATTCAGGATTCAATCCTGGACCGGGGAGCGGCGCGGGCTTGGAGGGCCGAAGGGCCTGTTCCTGTGCTGTATTGTTCTTTGTTCTTTGTTTATAACTTGGTACAGCTCAATCCAATTTCCCCTCCGTGTCCTTCGCTCCAAGGACAATCCCAACCTTTCCAACCCGACCTAGTAACAAAGCCCCTCCATCCCTTGAGTGACTCTACACCCTGTCATGGCCTTCACATCTTCCCTAAGGTGAGATGTCCAGAATGGAAGACGATACTCTACTTGGGGCCTAACCCCAGAGCTGTATAAAAGGTCAACGCACTGTTGAGGGGTCTGGGTCTGTACTCGATGGAATTTGGAGGGATCTAATTGAAACTTAGAATTCAGAGAGGCCTGGATAGAGTGGACATGGAGAGGATGTTTTCATTAGTGGGAGAGACTAGGATCCGAGGGCACAACCTCAGACGTTCCTTTAAAACTGAGATGAGGAAGAATTTCTTCAGCCAGAGGGTGGCGAATCTGTGGAACTCTTTGGCACAGAAGGCTCTGGAGGTCAGGTCATTGAGTGTCTTTAAGACAGAGATAGATATGTTCTTGATCAATAAAAGGATCAAGGGTTACGGAGAAAAGGCAGGAGAATGGGGATGAGAATCATATCAGCCATGATCGATTGGCGGAGCAGACTCGATGGGCTGAATGGCCTAATTCTGCTCCTATATATTTTGGTCCCTGATTTATACTCAATGACTCTATTTATGAAACTCAAGACTCCATATGCTTTGCTAACCAATATATCCGTCCACCTTAGAAGATCGATGCATGTGAACTGGTCTCACCTTTTCGTGCATATGCTTTAGAATGATGCCATTGCCTCTATATTGCCTCTCCCTATGCCTTTTGCAACAGTGCATCCCTCCCACCTCTCTACATTGCATTCCATCTGCCTCTTGTTTGCCCATTCCGCTAGCCTACCTATGTCTGCAGGAACCTCCAGGTGGTGGAGTTCCCATATATTTGCTGCCCTTGTCCTTCCGGTGTGGGTCTGACTACCTCATTGAATGTTTCTAAGGCAAAGATAGATACATTTTTGAACGGTAAAGGAATTAAGGGTTATGGTGAGCAGGCAGGTAAGTGGAGCTGAATCTACGAAAAGATCAGCCATGACCTTATTGAATGGCGGAGCAGGCTCGAGGGGCCAGATGGCCTACTCCAGCTCCTAGTTCTTTCTATGTTATGTCCGATTGCTGACAATTTGTATCACCCTCACTGTTCGCCGCCCCTCCAAGATTGGTATCACCAACAAATTTTGAAATGTGATTCTTGTATTCCAATGCCTGAGGCATTTAAATACGTCAAAGAAAGTTTTGACCCTTAGTGGCATCATTGTCTACCATTTGAGAAACAACTATCTACCATGGCTCGCTGTATCCTGTCCTTACGCCAATTTTTAAAATCCACTTGAGTACTGACACTCCTCAGTTCCATCGCCCCCAGTTCGTGAACCCAGCTTTCCATGTGGCACTTTTTCCAAAGCTTTCTAAAAATCCATACAGATAACATCCACTGCATTCCTTTCAATAACCTTCCGTTACTTCGTCAAAAAAGTCAATTGGATTAATTTAGCGCAATTTGCCTTTTACAAATCTTTGCTGGTTCTCCCTAATTAACTCAAACCTCTGTCTACACTTCCCGCTGCTTCGGAAAAGCAGCCAGCATAATCAAGGACCCCACGCACCCCGAACATTCTCTCTTCCACCTTCTTCCTTCAGGAAAAAGATAGAAAAGTCTGAGGCCACGTACCAACCGACTCAAGAACAGCTTCTTCCCTGCTGCCATCAGATTTTTGAATGGACCTACCTCGCATTTAGTTGATCTTTCTCGACCCCCTAGCTATGACTGTAACAGTCCAATAATGTGCAGATTAGGTTGATTGGCCATGCTAAATTGCTCCTTCGTGTCAGGGGGATTAGGACTGTAGATACACTGGGTTATAGGGATGGGAACTGGGTGGAATTGTTGTCGGTGCAGGCTCGATGGGCCAAATGGCCTCCTTCTGCATTGTAGATTCTATGATTCTATGATTTTAAAATTACATTCTACACTTTTCCTACTCCCCTATATACTCTATGAACTGTATAGCATGCAAGAAACAAGACTTTTCACTGTATATTAATACATGTGACAATAATAAATCAAATCAAATTAAACCCCTGCCAAGAGCCTGCGATGTTTTCCCCTGATTATGTATTCCAAAACCTTACCCACCATTGATGCTCAACTAACTGGCCTGTAAATTGCTAGGATTGTCCTTGTACACTTGGCGTTCTCCAATCTTCTGGCACCACCCCAGATCTAGTGGAGATTAGGAGGTTAAGGTTAAGGCCTTCTGCTATCTCCACTCCCACTTCCTTTAGCATCCTGGGATGCTAGGCATCCGGACCAGGTGACTAATCTATCCGAGGTAAAGCCAATCCTTTCAGCATCTCCTGCCTTTCAACTTTCACACCATCCATTGCCTCCACTAGCTCCACTTCTATGGATCCATTGTCAGGTTCCTCTTCCTTACTAAACACCGAGACCACAAGAAACTACAAAGGTTTGTGAACATAGCCCAGTCCATCACGCAAACCAGCCTCCACCCATTGACCTGTGAACATAGCCCAGTCCATCACGCAAACCAGCCTCCACCCATTGACCTGTGAACATAGCCCAGTCCATCACGCAAACCAGCCTCCACCCATTGACCTGTGAACATAGCCCAGTCCATCACGCAAACCAGCCTCCACCCATTGACCTGTGAACATAGCCCAGTCCATCACGCAAACCAGCCTCCACCCATTGACCTGTGAACATAGCCCAGTCCATCACGCAAACCAGCCTCCCATCCATTGACCTGTGAATGTAGCCCAGTCCATCACGCAAACCATTGACTCCGTCTACACTTCCCGCTGCCACGGGAAAAGCAGCCAGCATAATCAAGGACCTCATGCACCCCGGACATTCTCTCTTCCACATTCTTCTGTCGGGAAAATGATACAAAAGTTTGAGATAAATGTAGGAACGTACCAACTGACTCAAGAACAGCTTTTTCCCTGCCACCATCAGACTTTTGAATGGTCCCATCATATATTAAGCTGATCTTTCTCTTCACCCTATCTATAACTGCAACACTATATTCTGCACCTATCCTTTCCTTCTCCCCTACCTACACTATGAACGGTATGCTTTGTCTGTATAGTGCGCAATAAACAATACTTTTCACTGTATCCCAATACATGTACAATAATAAATCAAATTGATACAAATAATTGATTAAGTATTCCAGCCTTATCCTCCATATTTCGGTATCTATCACCCTGTTTGCTCCTAAAAGGACCCACTCCACCACTTACTACTCGCTTACTATTGCTGGTAGAAGGTTTATGTTGACTGGCCTTCTATCTTGATGCCCTTTCATTGCCCATCTTATCTTCCTCATCACCTCCCCTCTCAAGTGTATTTGAACGGGTTCTCACCTGAAGCATTCACCTGATATGCATCATTCACCCCACTTTTCTTATTTCACCATGATCTCTACCTCCATTGTCATCTAACAAGCCCTGTTTTTGGCTTCCTTACCTCTCCCCTTGTTGGAATGGTACCTAACTTGTAGCTTCTCTTCCTTAAAGATTACCCATTGTTCTGTTACAGTGTTCCCTGGCGGTCTTTGATTTCATTTTCTCTTAGCTGGATCCCTTCTCATCATGCTGAAATAAGCCATTTCCAATTTAGAAGTTCTATATTAGATTGTCCCTTTCCCTCCTCCATTACTCATCTAAACCTTACAATACGATGATCGCTCTTACCTAATTGCTCCCGCTGGGTGATTCAGCCCAACTCAGTTCTCAGCACTGGATCCAGCAAGGCACCTTTTCTAGTTAGATTGAGAATACACTGATAATAAGAACATAAGAAATAGGAGCAGGAGTAGGCCATCTAGCCCCTCGAGCCTGCCCCGCCATTCAATAAGATCATGGCTGATCTGACGTGGATCAGTTCCACTTACCCGCCTGATCCCCATAACGCCTAATTCCCTTACCGATCAGGAATCCATCTATCCGTGATTTAAACATATTCAGCGAGGTAGCCTCCACCACTTCAGTGGGCAGAGAATTCCAGAGATTCACCACCCTCTGAGAGAAGAAGTTCCTCCTCAACTCTGTCCTAAACTGACCCCCCAAGGAAGTTCTCCTGAACATATTTCCAACATCCCGCTCTGACGCAGGGTAATCCAGACTCGAAACGTTGGCTCTATTCTCTCTCCACAGATGCTGTCAGACCTGCTGAGATTTTCCAGCATTTTCTGTTTTTGTTCCAAAATCACCCGTCTCCCCGCTTACCCTGTATTTTAACGCTATTGCGATTGATATTGGGGTAATTAAAGTTCCCTACTATGCTTTGTCTGTATAGCGCGCAAGAAACAATACTTTTCACTGTATCCAAATATATATGTGACAATAATAAATCAAATCGATACAAATAACTCATTAGTTATAGTTCTTACACATCCCTGTGCTTCCCTGCAGAGTCTGTTCCTCTATTTCTCTCTCTCTCTCTATCTGGAGGTCTATAAAACACCCCTAGTTGTGTGACCGTACCTTTACTGCTTCCTAACTCAAACTAAATGAATTCCGTCCTTGCCCCTTCAAGGACACCCATTCTTTCCAACACTACAATGCCCACCCGAATCAGTGTGCCACTCCACCACCCATTTTTCCTTCTCTATCTTTGCTGAACGCTTTCGATCCTTGAATATTAAGGACTCGTCCTCACCATTTTTAAGCCACGTTTCTGTAATTGCCACTACAATGTATGTCCACGTAGCTCTTTCAGCTGTTGGCTCATCCTTATTCACCACTCTTTGTGCATTTACGTGCATCTGATGTGGCCCTGTCTTTGAATTCCTCACAGCCTTTCCTGTGCTTACCTAATCTGGCCTCACTTCCGTCTGCGGCACTGTCCAACACTCTCACTTTAAGAACCTAATTCCTCTTTTCTACTTCTACATTCCCTTGCCAGTTTAGTTTCAACTCCCCCCAACAAACTAGCCAAATTCCCGGTGAGGACATTGGTCTCAGTTGAGGTGCAACCTGTTCCTTTCGAATAGGAACCTTCTGCCCAAAATCTGATCCCAATGTCCCAAGAATCTAGATCACTTCCTCCTGCATTATACTCAAGCTACTCACCAATTCTTCCTTTCTTCCTGTTTCTATTGTGGTGAGTGAATGGCACTGACAGTAATCCAGAGATTAATATCGCCCAGTCATAGAATCATAGAATCTACAGTGCCATTTGGCCCATCAAATCTGCATCAACCACAATCCCACCCAGGCCCTATTCCCGTAACCCCACGTATTTACCCTACTAATCCCCCTGACACTAAGGGGCAAGTTATCATGGCCAATCAACCTAACCCGCACATCTTTGGAGTGTGGGAGGAAACCCACGCAGACACGGGGAGAGTGTGCAAACTCCACACAGACAGTGACCCAAGGAATTGAACCCGGGTCCCTGGCGCTGTGAGGCAGCAGTGCTAACCATTGTGCCACCGTGCCGCCCTACATTTCCTACAGTCCCTACATTTTATCTTCCTCCTTATCTGCGGCAAATCTGACCTTAGGACCTCAGGACCTACACTCCCTGTGTCATTAGTGCCATACCTTCCGACTCACTCACTTCCCCTGGAGATTATGCAACACTCTTTCTGTGATGTCCTTGACCCTGGCACCAGGGGGGTCAACACACTAATGATGGGACCAACAGAAATGCCAGTCTGTTTCCCTGATCATGGGATGCCCTATTACAATTCCCTTTCAATGCCTCTCTTGTTCCTTCCTGTACAGTTTTGTTTTATTCATTCGTGGGACATGGCTGTCGCTGGCTGGCCAACATTTATTGCCCGTCCCTTGTTGCCCGAGGGCAAGTGAGAATCAACCCTATTGCTGTTGCTCTGAAGTCACATGTAGGCCAGACCGGGTAAGGATGGCAGATTTCCTTCCCTAAAGGACGTTAGTGAACTTGCCAACATTAGTGCCTTGTTACCATGTTCTGGGCTGCACTCATTCGAGGTGACGATAGTCCAACACTAACAGGTAATCAAGCGTGTTAAAGGACATGCTTGATTACCTGTTAGTGTTGGGCTATCATCACTCCGCCTATATATCCTGTGCCTGCGCACTTTGCTCCACTTCACCTGACGAAAGAGCAGTGCTCCGAAAACTTGTGAATTCAAATAAACTCCTTTGAACAATACTGTGAAATCAGACGTTGCCTGCCCGTACAATTGAATCAGTTTGAAGTCTCATTTGAAGGATGGTACCTCCAACAACGTGGCATGCCCTCAGCACGACACTGAGGTGACAACCACATTATGTCCTCAAATCCCACCGTGGGCCCTTTACTCACCGCCTCTGTCTGACAGGAAATCTGCAGGGCACCCGTGAAAAGACAGATCTTGACAAACTCTTTCAGGGTGAGATGTTAAACTGATGCTAATGTTTTGAAGAAGAATGGGGGAGAGTGTTCACCCCCCCCCATTCCCCCCCCAACAACCCTCACCCTCTCCCATCTTCCTCACAGTGTCCAGGCCAATATTCCTCCCTTATAATAACTCAGGAGTCGGCTGTAAAGGAACGGTGCTTTATTGCACAAAATTAAGGAGAGCAAAACCACAAGCCTATGGTGAACACAAACAGGTCCCAACCGGGGTAATGCAACAATGGACCCACTCAGAGTCCTGCTTTATACAGGGCTCAGTATACAAGCTCCATCTGGTGAGGGAATCACCAATCATCAGGGAGCTCATACAGGGAGGTCTATCAGAGATTCCCCTTGCAAATCCTGGGGGTTATCACATCCTTCAATCGCCATCACTAAAACAGATTATTGTCGCATTGGCGTTTGTGGGATCTTGCTGAGTGTAAATGGTCTGCCCTGTTTCTGGCTTTACAACAGTGACCAACACTTCAAAAATTCCACATTGGTTAGAAAGGGCTTTGGGTGATCTATCCAAATGCAATTCCTTCTTGACAATGTATCTGATCGGATCCATCTTATAATTTCTCAAACAATTGGACCTTGTCGTTGTAAAAGTCAGTATCTCTCTTCACCACCTCGGTCGATGTCCATTAGCACATTGGATGTTCTCAAACCTGACGCCATACAAAGTCAGATGGTGCACTCCATCTCAAACAAGCAAACCTGGGAAGGCGATGGCCTAGTGGTATTATTGCTAGACTATTAATCCAGAAACTCAGCTAATGTTCTGGGGACCCGGGTTTGAATCCCACCATGGTGGAATTTGAATTCACTAAAGAATATCTGGAATTAAGAATCTACTGATGACCGTGAAACCATTGTCGGAAAAACCCATCTGGTTCACTAACCATAGAATCTCTATAGTGCAGAAGGAGGCCATTCGGCCCATTGAGTCTGCACCGACCACAATCCCACCCAGGCCCCATTCCCATAACCCCACATATTTACCCTGGTCAATTTAGCATGGCCAATCCACCTAACCTGCACATCTTTGGACTGTGGGAGGAAACCGGAGCACCCGGAGGAAACCCATGCAGACATGGGGAGAACATGCAAACTCCACACAGATAGTCACCCAAGGCTGGAATTGAACCTGGGTCCCAGGCGCTGTGAGGCAGCAGTGCTAACCACTGTGCCACCCAATGCCCACATGGCCTAATGTCCTTTCGGGAAGGAAATCTTCTGTCCTTACCTGGTCTGGTCTACATGTGACTCCAGAGCCACAGCAATGTGATTGGCTTTCAACCGCCCTCGGGCAACGAGAGATGGGCAATAAATGCTGACCAGCCAGTGACGCCCATGTCCCATGAATGAATAAAAAGAAAAAATACAGTGTTTAGCTTCACCACCCGCCTGAAAAAATCTCATTTCTCATAGCAAAAAGCACCCTCCCCATCTTCTTCTCGCCGGAGCAGGGTTGTGAAACAAAAAAAACAATCTCAAGAGCCCAGTGGGAGAGTAGGTCTTTAAAACAACTTGAAAGCAGGCAGATGATGTCACGAGTGAGATGCTTGCCAACGGCACTTAATCTTTTTTTTTGTTCCGAAAATGAGTGGTTAGATTGCGTAGAAAGGGAGAAAGAGACTTTGATTGAGTTCCCATGTGAGGGAGAATATTCTCCCAGAGGTCAGGGAAATAAGGCAGTGAGGGTGAATTGACAAACAGGCCCACTTTGGCAATGCTTTCTACTGGCCAAAGCACTGTGCGACTATTCAATGAGTCACCTTGCCCACGTCTCTGTCGGTACAATATCTGGGTGACTGTTCAGGATGACTCAAGGGCCAAAAGTAATCTTGCCCTCATATTTGCCAAAATCCTCAAGAGACAGGAGAGCCGTAATTCATGGTGCTGTACTTGCCAAGGACATTGAACCTTGGACTGGCTCTCCACATAGCCTCCTCCAGCCCTTCCCTTACACACAGTTCCCCAGCAGTCCTCAGTATCAATCGTTCATATTTACCATTTTCAACTTCCCATGGGGCTAACACCATCATTCTCCTCCTCCCCCTTGGGTCGATATCCCTCTTACCTTCCTTTGCCGGGTAACTCAGAACTCTATTTCTCTCTCCACAGATCATAGAATCCAACAATGCAGAGGGAGGCCATTTTGGGATAGATTTTCTGTATCTCCTAGAATCTTTGGAAGTCTGCAGCGTGCATATCTTTGACCAGAGACCTCTCCCTCCAACACCTGACTGTGGTAACTCACAAAGTCAAGTGACCTTTCCCTTGGCTGAGCACACAGAACCTCTGTCTGTCTATGATATCGTAGGGAAGCCTGTAACCTGATCTCACAAATGGTTTCCTCTGCCTTCTTCTCCATGGTAACATGAAACACATTGACCTTGCACTCAGCTAAAACTATTAATTGGATATTGTTGACCCCAACTTTATTTCATCTTCGACATAAATTGGCAGTTTACGGAACAGTTGTTACCATTCAACACTTCAAACATGTTTCTGGGACTTTGGGAGACTTAGGCCTGAATTTTCTTTCGCATGTTGGGGTGCACAGAGTCAGGAGAATTCTCGGCTCCATGAACCCAAGTTCTGAAAAAAGTGCCCCAGATATTCAGGTGTTCATTTTGATGGGTCGGATTTTACAGGAGCCGTCTTCAGCGTCTCCCTGGGAGCCACACGATCAGCTGGGTGTGGTGTGGGAATGGGCTGGGCTAATACTACCTCAGTGCACCGGCACTCTGACCTTGCTCAATACTGATTTTGATTTGATTTGATTTATTATTGTCACATATATCAGCATACAGTGAAAAGTATTGTTTCTTGCGCACTATACAGACAAAGCATACCGTTCACAGAGAAGGAAAGGAGAGAGTGCAGAATGTAGTGTTACAGTCACAGCTAGGGTGTAGAGAAAGGTCAACTTAATATATGGTAGGTCCATTCAAAAGTCTGATGGCAGCAGGGTCGTGAATGTAGCCCAATCCATCAGGCAAACCATTGACTCTGTCTACACTTCCCGCTGCCATGGAAAAGCAGCCAGCATAGTCAAGGACCCCACGCAGCCCAGACATTCTCTCTTCCACCTTCTTCCGCCGGGAAAAAGATACAGAAGTCTGAGATCACGTACCAACCGACTCAAGAACAGCTTCTTCCCTGCTGCTGTCAGACTTTTCAATAGACTTACCCTGCATTAAGTTGATCTTTCTCTACACCCTAGCTTTGACTGTAACGCTACATTCTGCACTCTCTCCTTTCCTTCTCTATGAACGGTATGCTTTGTCAGTATAGCGCGCAAGAAACAATACTTTTCACTGTATACTAATACATGTGACAATAATAAATCAAATCAAATTTTTAAAAAATCAAAAAGAAGCTGTTCTTGAGTCGGTTAGTACAAGTTTTCAGACTTTTGTATCTTTTATCTGAAGGAAGAAGGTGGAAGAGAGAATGTCTGGGGTGCATGGGATCATTAATTATGCTGGCTGCTTTTCCGAGGCAGCGGGAAGTGTAGACAGAGTCAATGGATGGGAGGCTGGTTTGTGTGATGGACTGGGCTATGTTCACAACCCTTTATAGTTTCTTGTGGTCCTGGTGGGTGCAGGAGCCACACCTAGCTGTGATACATCCAGAAAGAATGCTCTCCATTCAGATAATAATTTGCCTTTGAACTTTTCCTGCCAAAATGGATAACCTACGCTTATCCATGGTAAACTCTATCTGCCAAATTTTGCCCCATTCACTGAACCTATCCATATCCATTTATAAATTTCTTCGTTCATTATCGCAACTTACTATCCCACCTATTGTAGTGTCATCTGCAAATTTGGCTGTGGTACCTACTATCCCTGCATCCAAGCCATTAGTATTGTTGGGGTCCAAGAACTGAACCCGTAGCACCCACTAGTTACATCTTGCGAACCAGAAAAAGACCCATTTATCCCATAAGATATTTGTGCAAAATTAGGCCATTCGGCCCATCGAGTCTGCCCCGCCATTCAATCATGGCTGAGAAGTTTCTCAACCCCATTCTCCCACCTTTTCCCCATAACCTTTGACCCCCCTTACCAATCAAGAACCCATCTATCTCTGTCTTGAATACACTCAATGACCTGCCCCCCACATCCTTCTGTGGCAATGAATTCCACAGGTTCACCACTCCCTGGCTGAAGAAGTTCCTCCTCATCTCAGTTCTAAAGCAGCGTCTCTTTACTCTGAGGCTGTGCCCTCGGATCCTAGTCTCTCCGACTAATGGAAGCACCTTCCCCACGTCCACTCTATCCAGGCCTCTTCCATCCCCACTCTCTGCTTCCTGTTGGTCAATCCTCCATCCAAGCTAAAGAATTACACCTAATCCAATGTGAACTGACCTTGTGTATTGTCTAATTGAATATCAGAGCAGGCTCGAGGGGCTGAATGGCCTACTTCTAGAAAGACAGGACTTTAGTGAACTCCTTTCATTTATAAGTCATTATATTGCTATCAATTTGAATGCACTCATTTCTTTGACAGTGTCTTACTTCCTATCAACTCAAACTATGTTGGATGAACATTTCAAATCAATTAATCAATAGTGTGGATTCCTTCATTGTCTTTATCCTCCTGTTTGGTTCATCAACAAAGGCCTCATGTTAGACAAGCTTCACAGTTCAATGGTCTGTATATACAAGCAAATAAATCCCAATAAATCTAGGCCTCATTTCTGGAGAAATATTTGATAACTGGGTGTTAAAATCAGCCAGAGTTACAGTCCAAACCCCCTCCCTCCCCCCGCACTGCAGTCTCTCATTCAACAATTCAATTAACAGGGAAACAATAGAAAACACTCAACTAAATGATTCATAGTGATGCAAATGTGGCAATGATTTATAATTCGCCAAACCAAGCTCATCTCTAACACTGAACATTTGGAGATGAGTTTATCTCTGATAGAAATCTTACCAGCTTTTACAGATGGACCATAGAAAGCATTCTTTCCAGATGTATCACAGCTTGGGTGTGGCTCCTGCTCTGCCCAAAACCGCAAGAAACTACAAAAGGTCATGAATGTAGCCCAGTCCATCACACAAACCAGCCTCCCATCCAATGACTCCGTCTATACTTCCCGCTGCCTCGGAAAAGCAGCCAGCATAATTAAGGACCCCACGCACCCCGAACATTCTCTCTTCCACCTTCTTCCATCAGGAAAAAGGTACAAAAGTCTGAGGTCACGTACCAACCGACTCAAGAACAGCTTTTTCCCGGCTGCCATCAGACTTTTGAATGAACTTATCTTGATATCTCTCTGCACCCTAGCTATGACTGTAACACTACATTCTGCACCCTCTCCTTTCCTTCTCAAATCAAAAATCAAATGTGAGGGTTGATAAAATAGATGTAGCTGGAAAAATTGTGACACAGGAATTCTATACATAGAATCCCTACAGTACAGAAGGAGGCCATTCAGCCCATTGAACCTGCACCGACAATAATCCTACTCAGGCCCGATCCCCGTAACCCCACGTATTTACCCTTCTAATCCTCCTGACTCGAAGTGGCAATTTAGCATGGCCAATCCACCTAACCCTCACATCTTTGGACTGTGGGAGGAAACCGGAGCATCCGGAGAAAACCCACGCAGACACGGGGAGAATGTGCAGACCCTGCACAGACAGTGACCCAAGCTGGGAATCAAACCCGGGTCCCTGGCGCTGTGAGGCAGCAGTGCTAACCACTGTGCCACCGTGGCGTCCAGATCTGAGGGAATAGCCAGGAGCTTGGCTTATAATGGGATATAATATGAAGAAAGTGAATTTAAAGGGATTGATCCATTTACGTTCTGTATAATGGGATTGAATGTGAGGGGAAATAAAAGCAAAACACTGTGGGTGCTGGAATCTGAAAGAAAAACAGAAAATGCTGGAAAATCTCAGCAGGTCTGACAGCGTCTGTGGAGAGAGAATAGAGGCAATGTTTTGAGCCTGGACCCTCTGTGTATTGCTCTCTCTCTATGTTGTCACACTATTTATCCTGCCCTGGATGAACAGAAACTCCTCTCAGCTGAATCATGGGGCAGACCTCAGGCCATTGGCTACAGTCCCCCAGTCCCCCAGTCCCCCAGTCCAAACATTGCCCCCTAGCCACTGGACACCATTTCACTCATTTGTTGGAGGCTGTTTGCAATCTTGTCCTTGACCCTGAGATGAGTTTCTGATCAAATATCCGCCCATTATGAAGACCAACCATTTCCGTATCTGTAAGAGTTCCTGACTCTCTCCCTCCCCCCCTGTCACAGCTCATCTGCTGCTAAAACCCTCACCCACACCTCATATTACTATACTCTTAACATAATCAATGCCCTGTTGGTCAGCCTCTGACATTATACTCGCCATAAACTGAAGGGCGGCACAGTGGTTAGCACTGCTGCCTCACAACGCCAGGGACCTGGGTTCGATTCCTGGCTTGGGTTACTGTCTGTGCGGACTGTCTCCCCATGTCTGCGTGGGTTTCCTCCGGGTGCTCTGGTTTCCTCCCACAGTCCAAAGATGTGCAGGTTAGGTGGATTGGCCGTGCTAAGTTGACCCTTAGGCCCACGAGACATTTTGTTGACCGTTGCCCATGTCCAGAATTGCCACATTCCGCTGGTTTCCCTCCACGTAGTTTCTTTTCTGACCGGTGTGAATGAAAAGATTCGCACGTAAAGCGAGAGCCAGTGAAGGGAGGTGTGTGATGATTGCTCAGAACATTGACTGTGAGAGCCGCGCGCTCCCTCTGTGTCCAAAGCATCAATATTTCTTCTGTTTATACCATTTGATGTTGATGACAGTTCTATAAATATATCAATGATGAAGCGTTTTCTACAACTTGTTGTGAAATATTCAGCGTGTATTAAATGCATTTAATCTTATTCACAGGGTCATGGTCAGTGAATATGTTCAATTTAGAATTCATAGAATTCCTACAGTGCAGTGGAGGCCACTCAGCCCGTTGAGTTTACGCTGACTCTCCAACAGCGCATCTTACCCAGGCTCCCCACCCTATCCCCGTAATCCGGAGAATTTACCTGACTAATCCACCTAACCTACACATCTTGGGTCACTAAGGGGCAATTTAAAAGATCATAGAATCCCTACAGTGCAGAAGGAGGCCATTCGGCCCATCGAGTCTGCACCGACCACAATCCCACCCAGGCCCTATCCCCATAACTCCATGTGTTTAGCCTGCTGATCCCCCTGTAACTAAGGGTCAATTTTAGCACGGCCAATCCACCTAACCCGCACATCTCTGGACTGTGGGAGGAAACCGGAGCATCCGGAGGAAACCCACGCAGACACGGGAAGGATGTGCAAACTCCACATAGACAGTGACCCAAGCCGGGAATCGAACACAGGTCCCTGGCGCTGTGAGGCAGCAGTGGTAACCACTGTGCCACTGTGCTAATCTTGCGGCCAACTGAGATGAAGGAGGACCACCCATGCGGCCCATTCCCTAGCCTAGGTTGCCCATTGCTGACCCTGCGGCATCACCCTTCCCTGTCTCTATAACCTCCTTTAACCCACAAGCCTCTGAAATACTGCACTCCATCTATTTAGGCCTCCTGAACATCCCCAATTTTAATCACTCCATCATTGTCACGCTGCGACTTCAGCCAAGACCCTAGGATCTGAAACTCTTTCCCTCCACTGCCCTTTCCTTCTCTAAGGTGCAGCAATAAGGTTCCCTTTTAACGAGGTTTTTGGCCCTCTTTCCCCACATCCAGTGGGCCAGGCTTGTACGCAACCCCTTCGCCCCCACCCCTCCGCCTCGTGGGATATTACAGTCCTGTCGAAGTAAACGGCAATTTAATTGGCCCGCTGCATTCGCTGGCGGGAGACACAAGGGGCAGATTCTCTGGCCTCCCAGTTGCGTGTCCCCTGCTGGCGGGAGGAGGTGGTGTGTTGTTTGCTAGCGGTGGGATTCTCTGGTCCCGCCGCTGTTAATGGGAATTCCCATTCGCCTCACCCCACTCCGGCGGGAAAGTCGCGGGCGGAGGTGCGCTGCCGGCGGGATCGGAGAATCCCGCCGGTGTAAATGGCCGGAGAATCCCGGCCTAAGTGTCAGGCTGTACAAACCCGGCTCTTATGTGGATAGGTGTCAAATTATCCTAATAGTCATTCTTTCGAAGTGCATTGAGGATATTTACTACATTACAGCTGCTATAAAAATGCAATTTATTGTTGTTGTTATTCTTTAGATAGGGATAGGGGCAGCACAGTGGCGCAGTGGTTAGCACTGCTGCCTCACAGCGCCAGGGACCCGGGTTCAATTCCGGCCTTGGGTAACTGTGTGGAGTTTGCGCATTCTCCCCGTGTCTGCGTGGGTTTCCTCCGGGTGCTCCGGTTTCCCTTCAAAGTGCGGGTTAGGTTGATTGGCCGTGTTAAATTGTCCCTTGGTGTCGGGGGATTAGCAGGGTTAGGGCCTGAGTGGGATGTACAGGACCGAATGGCCCTCCTTCTGTACTGTAGGGATTCTATGGATAAGTGGGAAAGGGATTACAATTTCCACAGTGTGAAGAGGTTTCTGTTTTATTGACATTGTATCAATGGTGAATAGTGGGCAGCAGTTTGGGCTACTGTCAATCTAGTTACTCGGAGTAAGTGGGGCGAGGGTCGGCCTATTTTATTCTGTGATCTGAGGCTTAGATGAAGATCTGGACCTCACTGCTTGAATGAAATGAGCAAGAAACAAAAGAAGTCTGACAAGCTCCGAGGCTGGAGTTGAGGACACAGTGGAAATTAATCAAAAATTTTGTACGGGGAGCAAAGGGGGGAGTGCATTAACTAATTAATTTACAGCGCAGTGCATTGAGCAATTCTCCTCAGTTACTTCCCTGTCCGTGACTAAGAACCCCTGGCTTCCTGAACACATCATTCCTGAACGCAAGGCAGACTTTGTAACCTCCACTTAGCAATGTCCTTGACAGCTCCTTGGAGACGAATGTCCCTGTTGGTGACGCGTGCTTAATATCTAAATGGACTGGGCTGCTGATAATCACCGCTAGAAGTCTAGGAAACAGCGTGACATTTACAATTAGGACTGGCATTTGCCATCATCATCAGACAATCCCGGCAGTGGTCCGATTACCCGCTCGGACCAATTACAGGCCGGACGGACTCAGAAGCACTTTTCCCCAGAAGGAACGCATTTATTATTTAAAAATGAAACAAGTTTGATCCCCGGCATGAGTGCTTTGTGCAGGGGATGGTGCGGCTTCCTCGGGGGCAGGCAAATGCCGGACATTCCCATCGGACACTGACTTCCAATGTCTGTGGAAGAGAGAAGCAACCTGCATTTATGTAGCACCTTTCACAACCATATTGAGGCCTAAGCAGGGATGTATAAAGTTTACCATAACCCCTTCTTTTTGGGCGCTATGGCAGCTGTGTCTATGTTTCTTGGTAAGAAGTCTCACAACACCAGGTTAACGTCCAACAGGTTTATTTGGTAGCAAATACCATAAGCTTTCGGAGCGCTGCCCCTTCGTCAGATGGAGTGGATATCTGTTCTCCAACAGTGCACAGAGACACAGAAATCAAGTTACAGAATACTAATTAGAATGCAAATCTCTACAGCCAGCCAGGTCTTAAAGGTACAGATAATGTGGGTGGAGGGAACATTAAACACAGGTTAAAGAGATGTGTATTGTCTCCAGACAGAACAGCTAGTAAGATTCTGCAAGATCAGGGGGAAAGCTGTGGGGGTTACTCTCTATGTTTCTTGAACAGCCTTATTGACTCATAAAATCATAGAATCCTACAGTGCAGAAGGAGGCCATTCGGCCCATCGGGACTTCACTGGCCACAATCCCAGCCAGGCCCTATCCCCATAACCCCATGCATTTACCCTAGCTAGTGCCCCTGACACTAAGGGGCAATTTAGCATGGCCAATCCACCTAACCCGCACATCTTTGGACTGTGGGAGGAAACCGGAGCACCCGGAGGAAACCCACGCAGATATGGGGGAGAATGTGCAAACTCCACACAGACAGTGACCCGAGGCTGGAATTGAACCCAGTTCCCAGGCGCTGTGAGGCAGCAGTGCTAACCACTGTGCCAACCGTGCCAACTCACCCTGGCACTTTCAAAGATGTGTCTTTGTGTCTACCCAGCTCACTCTGTTCTTTCACCCCTTTTTAAAAATTGTAACATCTGGTTTATATTGCCTTGTCTCACACATCCTACCAAAATGCATCTTTGCTGAATTAAACTTCATCTACCATGTGCCTGCCCATCTCGATGGGCATCTACGCCTTCGGGGGGACATTTACCAACCCCCTCACTGTTTCCTATATTGCCAAACTTTGTATCATTGGCAAAGTCTGTAATATGTCCGGTGGAGCCACACGCAGGTCATTCACAAAAAGAGCAATAGACATTCAGACATTAAGGGGGCGATTCCCGGTGTGGCACGGTGGCACAGTGGTTAGCACTGCAGCGCCAGGGACCCGGGTTCGATTCCCGGCTTGGGTCACTGTCTGTGTGGAGTTTGCACATTCTCCCCGTGTCTACGTGGGTTTCCTCCGGGTGCTCCGGTTTCCTCCCACAGTCCAAAGATGTGCGGGTTAGGTGGATTGGCCATGCTAAATTGCCCCTTAGTGTCAGAGGGACTAGCTCGGGTAAATGCATGGGGTTATAGGGATCGGGCCTGGGTGGGATTGTGGTCGGTGTAGACTCGATGGGCCGAATGGCCTCCTTCTGCACTGTCGGATTCTATGATTCTCCTAAAAAAATTCTAAGTGTTGAATTTACGGGAAAAATGGTGTAAATCTCAATTGTTTTTTCAATGGGAGTTCACACTCATATCTCCCACACTCTGTGCATTGCAGAGGCCACAATCGGGAATCTCATTAAAAACCCAGGGAGGAGGGGTCTATTCGCGCCGAGTTTGACAGTTCCGGAACTCTGCGCACGCGCAGTGGCCCCGATCTGTCAGTCTCCCCGTTTGCTGCCAGCCCGGGACCCCCGGGGTGCTGCCCCTCCAACCCCCCCCACTGCTCGATCGTGGCCCCCACAACAATTCCCGGGCCAGCCCTGACCCACCCTGCCCCGATGACCAGGCCCCACCCCCCCAGCAGTGGCGATCCCCCCCACCCACCCCCCCTGTGAGGCAGACCCCTGGGAGGCGGACCCCCCCAGTCAACCCAGCAGAACCCCCCCCCCCCCCCATGGGAGGCTGACCCCCCCGCAGACCCACCCCAGCCCCCCCCCCCCCCCCAATCGCTGGCCTCACTCCAGCATGTAGAGTGCCAGCGCGACCCCCCCACCCCCACCGATTGCCCCTAAGCCCCTGCCCCTATGCCTCACCCCTTGGCACTGCCCGATGTCCGATGGACAGTACCAAAGTGCCCCCTAAACATTGGCACTTTGCCCCTTGGGCAGTGCCAGGGGGGCACAGGCTGGCACTGCCAGGGTGTCCATGCCCAGGGGGCACCCCCCCAGCTGCCCGACTTCCCTGGGGGGCCCTGATTGCCCCCCCTCACTCCATTAGGGTCTCCCGCTAGTTCCCCGAAAGCGTGAAGCTACTCTAAACCCTGCCGGAGTGAATTTGCACTGGCGGGGTGGGAGATGCTTTCGGGCCTGGAGAATTCAGTCCCGGGCTTGATAACTGCATTCAAATCACGTTAAAAATAGACTTAAAGTACTTACCTGGTCTTGCTGCCAGTTTCCTGCGTGGCCCCGACTGCGCCTGCTCTCCAGAGGTGGGAGACGCGCATGTGTTAGGAACACATGCGCGAATCCTGTGATTCAGCGCACACGCACATCTCCTGACCCGACCCACTAGAACATTACCGGGTCGGAATGGGAGAATCGCCACCTAAGTTAGTAAACGACACTAAATAGGCAGTGTGCGCTGTGAGGAGGATGCTAAGAGGCTGCAGGGTGACTTGGACAGGCTGACTGACTGGGCAAGTACTTGACAAATGCAATATAATGTAGATAAATGTGAGGTTATCCACTTTGATGGCAAAAACAGGAAGGGAGATTATTACAGGAGCGGTATGGTGGCACAGTGGTTAGCACTGCTGCCTCACAGCTCCAGGGACCCAGGTTCGATTCCCGGCTCGGGTCACTGTCTGTGTGGAGTTTGCACATTCTTCCCGTGTCTGCGTGGGTTTCCTCCGGGGGCTCCGGTTTCCACCCACAGTCTGAAAGACGTGCTGGTTAGGTCCATTGGCCATGCTAAATTCTCCCTCAGTGTACCCGAACAGGCGCTGGAGTATGGCGACCAGGGGATTTTCACAGTAACTTCATTGCAGTTTAAGCCTACTTGTGACACTGACAAGTAAAAAAACTACCTGAATGGTGGCAGTTTAGGGAAAGGGGAAGTGCAACGTGACCTGGGCGTCATGATGGAATAATCGCTAAAGGCTGGCATGCAGGTCCAGCAGGCGGTGAGGAAAGCTAATGGCATTCTGGCCTTCATAGCAAGAGGATTTGAGTATAAGTACGTAAGAACTAGGAGCAGGAGTAGGCCATCTGGCCCCTCGAGCCTGCTCCGCCATTCAATAAGATCATGGCTGATCTTTTTGTGGACTCAGCTCCACTTACCTGCCCGCTCACCATAACCCTTAATTCCTTTACTGTTCAAAAATCTATCTATCCTTGGCTTAAAAACATTCAATGAGGTAGCCTCAACTGCTTCACTGGGCAGGGAATTCCACAGATTCACAACCCTTTGTGTGAAGAAGTTCCTCCTCAACTCAGTCCTAAATCTGCTCCCCCTTATTTTGAGGCTATGCCCCCTAGTATAGGAGTACGGGTGTATTGCTGCCGTTATACAGGGCCTTGGTGAGGCCACATCTTGAGTATTGTGTGCAGTTTTGATCTCCTGGTCTGAGGAAGGACATTCTTGCTATTGAGGGAGTCCAGCGAAGGTTCACCAGACTGATTCCTGAATTGGCAGGACTGGCATCTGAAGTGAGGCTGGATCGACTGGGCTTGTACTCACTGGAATTTAGGAGAATGAGAGGGGATCTCATAGAAACATTTAAAATCCTGATGGGACTGGGCAGGCTGGATGTGGGAAGAATGTTCCCGATGTTGGGGAAGTGCAGAACTAGCGGTCACAGTCTAAGAATAAGGGGTAAGCCATTCAGGACTGAGATGAGGAAGAACTTCTTCACTCAGAGAGCTGTGAACCTGTGGAATTCTCTACCACAGAAAGCTGTTGGGGTCGGTTCGTTAGATATGTTCAAGAGGGAGCTGGACCTGGCCCTTGTGGCTAAAGGGATCAAGGGGGATGGAGAGAAAGTGGGAGTGGGATACTGAAAGTGCACGATCAGCCGTGATCATATTGAATGGTGATGCAGGCTCGAAGGGCCGAATGGCCTACTCCTGCACCTATTTTCAATGTTTCTAAACCATGGGTTCCATCAGGGGGTTGAGGAGTTGTGCCCATTCCTATCCTTTCCCAACCTCTAGACAACTGAACGCATCTGGAGTGCGTCCAAATGTGCGATTCCAATTGGTGTATTGGACACGCAGGGAACTGAGGCCAGTTTTGAAGTGTTTCGACCGAGAAGTCTGCAGCAGGCAGAATGTTGGTTACTATCCGCTGCAGACACAATGGGCCAAATGGCCTGTTCTGCTCCATAACAATTCTGTGATTCGATTGTCTGGAGTAATATTTGTTCCCACCAGGCTGGAAGCGACCATCGAGGTAGCCAGATCAATAGACAAGGAGAGGCACAATTATTTTATCTGAGGTGCCTCAGCCATGCTGTTGTTAGTTCCTTTGCACCAATCTCAGTTTCCCTCAGCGATATCGCCAGCAATGACTTCCTTCTGTTTCTCTTTTCTCCTCTGAAGGGACTGCTTTCTGCCTGCTCAACATCAGGTTTACGTCAGGAAGCAATGGCCTAGTGGTATTATCGCTAGACTATTAATCCAGAAACTCAGCTAATGTTCTGGGGATCCGGGTTCGAATCCCACCACGGCAGATGATGGAATTTGAATTCAATTTTAAAAATCTGGAATTAAGAATCTACTGATGACCATGAAACCATTGTCGGAAAAAACCCATCTGGTTCACTAATGTCCTTTAGGGAAGGAAATCTGCCATCCTTACCTGGTCTGGCCTACATGTGATGATGTGGAGATGCCAGCGTTGGACTGGGGTAAACACAGTAAGGAGTCTCACAACACCAGGTTAAAGTCCAACAGGTTTATTTGGTAGCAAAAGCCACAAGCTTTCGGAGCGCTGCCCCTTCATCAGGTAAGTGGGAGTTCTGTTCACAAACAGACACAAACTCAATAATCTTGATTACCTGTAAAGACTCGCATTCCAACCATTATTTTGTAAATTGAGTTTGTGTCTTTATATGCCCTGTTTGTGAACAGAATTCCCACTCACCTGACGAAGGAGCAGCGCTCCAAGAGCTAGTGACTTTTGCTACCAAATAAACCTGTTGGACTTTAATCTGGTGTTATGACTACATGTGACTCCAGAGCCACAGCAATGTGGTTGACTCTTAACTGTCCTCAGGCAACTAGGGATGGGCAATGAATGCTGGCCCAGCCAGCGACGCCCATGTCCCATGAATGGATAAAAAAAACCCAGTCTGAAAGATGTGAGAGTTAGGTTGATTGGCCATGCTAAATTGATCCTTAGTGTCAGGGGGATTAGCAGGGTAAATGCATGGGTTTACGGGAATAGGACCTGGGTGGGATTGTGGTCGGTGCAGACTCAATGGGCCGAATGGCCTCCTTCTGCACTGTAAGGATTCTATGATTCTATGGTCTTGTACACTTTAAAATGGAACACCAGTAAAACGGGGAAGTGAGAATCCTGTTCCCAACTGGTCTTTTCTATTGGGTACTGATGCCATCAATTGTGTAGGAAATGGAGAAGGATCAGGCACAAGAGGGCAGTGTCAGCCGGGGCGAGCATGTGGGTGCGTTGCGGCGATATTAATTACCTCACGGATTAGAGCGCACATCTGCACGGCTCAGGGTAAGTGTGAGGCCTCAGACAGCTGTGGCACCAGACCTGGTGCCTGCAAGCCTGTGGCAGGAGCATTGTCAGCCGAGTGCCTGGCCTGATGTCATTCGCACAGCAGGACCCATCGCTGACTTCATTCACACGGCTGCCAGAAGGTGGCTTGGAAAGGAATAAAAACAGAATGAAACTGGGGGCTAAATGTCTGGCTGGTGTGTGCCAACGCCATCCTCATTCCTCATCTCAACACCTATTGTGAACAGATTAATCTTTTATTCATCAGATGTCACTCCTGATTAACCTCAGGAAACACACCAATTATCACAAATTAATGGATTTCCCTTCTCAGTCTGGAACGTTGGGAGCGATCCCTTTGTTTAATGTGGGATTCCGACATTTTTCTTGCATTCTCTCCCCCTGTTCGCATAGAATCCCTACAGGAGGCCATTCGGCCCATCGAGTCTGCACCCACCACAATCCCACCCAGGCCCTATCCCCGTAACCCCACACATTTACCCTGCTAATCCCCCTGACACTAAGGGGCAATTTAGCACGGCCAATCCACCGAACCCGCACATCTTTGGATTGTGGGAGGAAAACTGAGCATTCGAGTTTGCACGTTCTCCCCGTGTCTGCGTGGGTTTCCTCCGGTCGCTCTGGTTTCCTCCCACACTCCAAAGATGTGCTGGTTAGGTGCATTGGTTGTGCTAAATTCTCCCTCAGTGTTACTTGAACAGGCGCCGGAGTGTGGCGACGAGGGGATTTTCACAGTGACTTCATTGCAATGTTAATGTAAGCCTACTTGTGACTAAATAAATAAACTTTAAAATTTTACTTTAAACCCACGCAGACGCGGGGAAAATGTGCAGACTCTGCACAGACAGTGACCTGAGGCTGGAATTGAACCCGGGTCCTTGACACTGTGAGGCAGCAGTGCTAACCACTGTGCCACTGTGCCACCTAATTCTTCTCTCCTTTGGGGAAGCGCTGAGTTGTGTTGGCTGTGGGTCAGTGGGTGGTACCCTCGCCAGAGGGACACCTGCTCATAGTCTCACTCAATGAGAGATGAGGACAAATACCATCCCGACTTTGCCGCTGCAGGGCTGAGGGAGTGCTGCATCTTCCAAGCTGCCATCCTTTGGCTGAATCTTCAAACCTGCACCCCTTCTGCGCCCCTCAAGTGAGAACCAAATATCCCAAAGAAGCCCTCCTTCGAGTCCTGACCAATAGCCAACATCGTTCATTGGACGTGGTTATCAGCTCATGAGCACATTGCTGTTAACGGGATCTTGCTCTGCACAAACCGACTGCCATGTTTCCCGCATGACAACCAAGGAATGAAAAGCTTGACGTGTGAGACATTTGGGGACTCTGGATTGGTGCTCGATGGAGTTTAGAAGGATGAAGGGGGATCTCATTGAAACTTATAGAAACTTATTGGGCGGCACGGTGGCATAGTGGTTAGCACTGCTGCCACACAGCGCCAGGGACCTGGGTTCAACCCCAACAAAAATGGGGTGGCACGGTGTCACAGTGGTTAGCACTGCTGCCTCACAGCGCCAGGGATCCGCGTTCAATTCCGGCCTCAGGTCACTGTCTGTGTGGAGTCTGCACGTTCTCCCCATGTCTGCATGGGTTTCCTCCGGGTGCTCCAGTTTCCTCCCACAGTCCAAATATATGCGGGTTAGGTTGAGTGGCCATGCTAAATTGACCCTAGTGTCAGGGGGATTAGTAGGGTAAATATGTGGGGTTATGGGAATATGGCCTGGGGGGGATCGTGGCCAGTACAGATGCGATGGGCCGAATGGCCTCCTTCTGTACTGTAGGGATTCTATGACTCTATGAATACTGAAAGGTCTGGATAGCACGGATGTGGGGAAGATGTTTCCATTAGTGGGAGAGACTAGGATCGGAGGGCACAGCCTCAGAGTAAAGGGATGACCCTTTAGAACTGAGATGAGGAGGAATTTCTTCAGCCAGAGGGTGGTGAATCTGTGGCATTCATTGCCACACTAGGCTGTGGAGGCCAGCTCATTGAGCGTATTTAAGACAGAGATAGATAGGTTCTTGATTGGTAAGGGGATCAAAGGTTACAGGGAAAAGGTATGAGAATGGGGTTGAGAAACATATTAGCCATGATTGAATGACGGAACAGACTCGATGGGCTGAATGGCCTAATTCTGCTCCTATATCCTATGGTCTTATCACAGCAGTGACTATATTTCGGAAGTGCTTCATTGACTGTAAGACGCACTGGGATGAAAGGGGCCATGAATGAAACAAGTCTTTCTTTTCAGTCACCTTGGCCGCCTCTTAATTGCTCCGGGGTCCTGACCCCTGACCCCGGCCACAAATATTATCACACTAAAGGCGGCGGGAGGCTGTGCTCTGTGGCTGAATGTCCCACTGGTTCTTGCAGGACAGCAGCTGGTGAGAGAGTGGTCCACCCAGCTTATCAAACCGCTTTGAGCTTGACCCTGAGAGCAGCAGGGACAGCCAGGATAACAGCAAATAATCATATTCCATCAATTAGGCTGCCTTTTTGCTGCTTTAGTGTCAGGATGTTTCACACTTCGGAACACACCTGATCGGGGCTGACAATTCCCGACTGCCCGAAACTGCAACAAATATCGAACACAGCGGAAGACTTGAATTTTTATCGTGTCTTTCTCAACCCCAGGAACAAAATCAATCCCCCCGCTACCAACATCCTCGGGGTGGGGGGGTTAGCATTGAACAGAACCCGAACTGGACTGGTTCCGGCTATATAAATACTGTGGCTACAAGAGCAGGTCAGAGGCTGGGAATCCTTTAGATTTGACTTATTATTTTCACTTGTATTGGTATACAGTGAAAAGTATTGTTTCTTGCGCCCTATACAGACAAAACATACCGTTCATAGAGAAGGAAAGGAGGGGGTGCAAAATGTGGTGTTACAGTCATCGCTAGGGCGTAGAGAAAGGTCAGCTTAATATAAGGTAGGTCCATTCAAAATAGTAATGGCAACAGGGAAGAAGCTGTTCTTGAGTCAGTTGGTGCGTGACCTCAGATCTTTGTAGCTTCTTCCCGAAGGGAGAAGGTGGAAGAGAGGATGTCCGGGGTGCGTGGGGTCCTTAATTATGCTGGCTGCTTTTCCAAGGCGGAGGGAAGTGTAGACAGAGTCAATGGATGGGAGGCTGGTTTGCGCGATGGACTGGGCTACGTTCACAGCCCATTGTAATTCCTTGCGGTCTTGGTCAGAGCAGGAGCCAGACCAAGCTGTGATATATCCGGAAAGAATGCCTTCTATGGGGCATCTGTAAAAGTTAGTGAGAGTCTTGGCAGAATCCTGTGGAGAGTAACTCACCTCCTGGCTCTCCAAAAGACTGTCCACCATCTAAAAGGATTAGAATAGTCTCCACTTGCCTGGACAAGTGTGGCTCCAACAGCTTTCAAGAAGCGCGACCCGTTCCAGGTCAAAGCAACTCATGTGATTGGCTCCCCATGCACCACCTTCAACATTCACTCCCTCCACCACCAGCGTACAGTGACAGCGGTGTGTGCCGCCTGCAAGCTACACCGCAGCAACTCACCAAGATCCTTCAATATGCCATGTTAAATAGTCAACAATGCCTTGGACATGAATATGAGTTTGGACCAAAGGTGGGTAAGCACTGTGGAATCAACGCTTCTTTATGCTAACTTGGTACACGTTTTTGCCATGGGAAACCCTACAATGCAGAAGGAGGCCATTCAGCCTATCAACTCTGCACTGACTCTCCGAAAGAGCATCCTACCCACCCCATGTCCGTAACCCTGCACATTTATCATGGCTAATCCTCCTAACCTACATACACCTTTGGACACTAAGGGGTAACTTAGCATGGCCGATCCACCTAACCCACACGTCTTTGAATGCTCAGGGACAATTTAGCAGGGCCATCTTTGGACCGTGGGAGGAAACAGGAGCACCCAGAGGAAACCCATGCAAACATGGGGAGAAGTTGCAAACTCCACACGGTGACCTGAGGCCGGAATCGAACCCGGGTCCCTGGCGCTGTGAGGCAGCAGTGCTAAACATTGTGCCACCGTGCCTTGGCTTTTTGATGAAGATTTCAATGTCATTGCTCAAACCTGGCCAATAGATTCTCTGTCTTGGAAATCTTCTCATCCAATCTATGCCCATGTGTGAGTGATGAAGGTCGCAAAGATTCCTGTAAGAGGGGCTAGCTGCCTTGGAAAATTTTGATTTTGATTTGGTTTATTATTGTCATGTATATTGGGATACAGTGAAAATGATTGTTTTTTGTGCGCTATACAGACAAAACATACTGTTCATAGAGAAGGAAAGGAGAGAGTGCAGAATGTAGTGTTACAGTCATAGCTAGGGTGCAGAGAAAGATCAACTTAATGCAAGGTAGGTCCATTCAAAAGTCTGACAGCAGCAGGGAAGAAGCTGTTCTTGAGTCGGTTGGTATGTGACCTCAGACTTTTGTATCTTTTTCCCGACGGAAGAAGGTGGAAGAAATGACTCAGTCCCACTTACGGCTAAAATGTCTCATGTGTTCATTGGCACTGTAGCGACTTTAATCAGGCAATTGAGGTTGGCCCGTTAGAATATAAACTCCCTGATTGAGGGCCAAATTGATGGGCCAATCAGGGAGCCTCTTGCTTTGTGTTTAACCAGGCGTGTCAGTTCCTCTGGGACTCCGAGTGCTGACTGAAAGCACTCTGTACGCTGTTTTCTGACTTGTAAATAAAGGGATTTTGGTGAAGAGACTTCAGCCTTCGAGGACTTATTACAGGCGCATTGAATTAAATCAGAACTTCCTGTGATGATGGCCCCCCCCCCCCAGTTTCTGTGGTGTAGAATCTTTCACCATTTCTCCCTGTAGCTGTGGTCACTTGTGCAAATGTACTTGATCAATTTGGAGAACATCTTCAAGTTCGACATCAAGGTGTAGATCTAAGGATATATCTCCTGTTTTCGCCGGGGTTTGTCAATCTGCTAAGTGTATCCAATGTCGTCACAAGTTACCTGCCTGGAATTCACTGCCCAAGTTGGTGGAGAAGGCAGAGACCCTAAACTCTTCCAAAGATGGATGAATGGACACCACCCGACAATCGCCAGGCAGTTCCCTTCCAGTCGGGGAACACTTCAGTAGTCAAGGGCATTCAGTCTCCGATCTTCGGGTAAGCGTTCTCCAAGGCGGCCTTCAAGACACACAACAAAGCAGAATTGCCGAGCAGAAACTGATAGCCAAGTTCCACACAGATGAGGACGGCCTCAACCGGGATCTTGGGTTCATGTCACACTGCGTGTAACCCCCACGACTTGCTTGGGCTTAAAAAATCTTACTAACTGCCCTGGCTTCAGACCATTCACACCTCTTTAACCTGTGATTATCCCTCTCTCCACTCGCACTGTCTGTACCTGTAAAGACTTGATTACCTGAAAAACCCGTATTCCAACCATTCTCTTGCAATTGTGTCTTTGCCTATTTATGCCGTGTTTGTGAAACCTACCTCTCCGCTCACCTGATGAAGGAGCAGCGCTCCGCAAGCTCATGTTTCCAAATAAACCTGTTGGACTTTAACCTGGTGTTGTGAGACTTCTTGTAAAAAGTACCTGGATCTGCACCGTAAGTGCTGTGAGCCACAGGGTTATGGGCCGGGTGCGGGAAGGTGGGATTAGAAAGGGATCTGGGTGTCCTTTGGCTGGCATGGACAAAGTGGACTGAATAGCCTCCTTCTGTGCTGTAATCTTTCGATGGTTGTACCTTATCTCACAGCCATCACCTTGAGTTTTTATGAAGAGACGTTGCCGTCTTGGTGGTACACTGGTCGATGGTTATTGCCAAATTATCTCCAGTGGTTTGTGGTCGGTCTCTACCCCAGGTATTTTTGCCCAATAGAGAGGTGTGATTCCAAACATCAAAGCGAATGCTACCTGCTCAATGTTGGAGAACCCGGGTTTGTGTGACAGACAGAAATTTGAAGTAAATATCATTGTTTTGCCTTCTTGTAAAGTATACATACTCCCAGAGCTTTCTGTGAGGCATCTATCCCCAGGGTACTGGTCGTCCTAGGATTGTAACATTGCAACGTCAATGCCTCTGACTGTTTCAGTGCTTTGAGGGGGTGTTGGTGGTCTATGTGCCGCATGAAAGGCACATTCTTCCTCGGCAATTCCCTTAGCGATAAGGATTTTGGTGCGAAATTGGAAATGAGTGAAGACAAGAAGTTAAAGAGACCTGGATGCCTCGGAAGATTGCCCTCAGAAGGCCATAAGATGGGAAGCAGAAGTAGGCCATTCAGCCCATCGAGTCTGCTCCGCCATTCAATGCGATCATTACTAATCTGACATGATAATCCTCAACTCCACTTTCCCGCCTTATCCCCATAACCCTCGATTCTCTTACTGATTAAAAATCGACATCAGCCTTGAACTTACTTGATGACCCAGCCTCTACAGCCCTCTGTGGTAAAGAATTCCACAGATTCACTAGCCTCTGAGAGAGGAAATTCCCCCTCATCTCTGTCTTAAATTGGGAACCCCTCACTCGGAGATTCTGCCCTCTGCTCCTAGACTCTCCCACAAGAGGAAACAACCTCTCAGCATCGACCCTGTCAATCCCCCTGAGAATCCTTTATGTCTCAATAAGGTTGCCTCTCATTCTTCTAAGCTCCAATGAGTGCAGGCCCAACCGACTCAACTTCTCCTCATAAAAAAATCCCTCCATACCTGGGATCAACCTCGTGACCCCTCTCTGGACTGCCTCCAATGTTGGTATATCTTTCCCTTGATAAGGGAGCGAAAACATTTCACAGTATTCCAGGGGTGGACTAAGTAGTGTCTTGTATAGTTTTAGCAAGACTTGCTTATTTTTATACTCTATTCCCTGTGAAATAAAGGCCAATATTCAATTGGCCTTCCCTCTTACCCGAACTTGCATGCTAGCTTTTTATGATTTATGCACAAGGACTCCCCTAATCCCCCAATGCTGCAGCTTTCTGCAGTCTTTCTCCATTTAAATAATATTCACCTCCTTTATTTAGGGCGGCACGGTAGCACAGTGGTTAGCACTGCTGCTTCACAGCTCCAGGGTCCTGGGTTCAATTCCTGGCTCGGTTCACTGTCTGTGTGGAGTTTGCACATTCTCCTCGTGTCTGCGTGGGTTTCCTCCGGGTGCTCCGGTTTCCTCCCACAGTCCAAAGATGTGCGGGCTAGGTTGATTGGCCAGGTTAAAAATTGCCCCTTAGAGTCCTGAGATGTGTAGGTTAGAGGGATTAGTGGGTAAATATGTGGGGATAGGGCCTGGGTGGAATTGTGGTCGGTGCAGACTCGATGGGCCGAATGGTCTCCTTCTGCACTGTAGGGTTTCTATATTCTATATTTATTCTTCCTACCAAAGTGTATAACTTCACATTTACCCACAATATTATTATTTATTTATTATTGTCACAAGTAGGCTTACATTAACACTGCAATGAAGTTACTGTGAAAATCCCCCAGTCGCCACACTCCAGCGCCTGTTCGGGTACACTGAGGGAGAATTTAGCACGGCCAATGCACCTAACCTGCACGTCTTTCGGACTGTGGGAGGCAACCGGAGCGCCCGGAGGAAACCCACACTGACACGGGGAGAACGTGCAGACTCCGCACAGACAGTGACCCAAGCCGGGAATCGAACCCGGGTCCCTGGCGCTGTGAGGCAGCAGTGCTAGCCACTGTGCCGCCCACCGTACCGTCCTGACGGCCGCAGGGAAGAAGCTGTTCTTGAGCCAGTTGGTACTTGACCGAGTTGATGGCAATGAACAATCTTTACGTAGGAGAGAGAACTGGATTGGAAGATCAGGTTAAAATAGGTTGCCAAGTGGAGTTGGTTTCGCGACTATTATGATCCCAATCTCCTATCTTGGCCTGTCCCCAGGTCTTGCCAGGTCCCCAGTCCAATGCCGGCATCTCCACATCATGCCCAGGTCTTGCCACAGGTGTGAGAGTAAGAAGTGCCACAGTGACCTTGGTGCCCTGAAGGCGGAGAGATCGAGGCGAGTCATCATTTCCGCTCTCACCTTTATCTGGTGAAATGCAGGAACACAAGAGGTGCCAATCAGCCACTCCCTATCCTGTTTCACCTCTCAATGAGATCACGCCCGATCTGTATCTTAACTCCATTCACATACCTTGATTCCATATCCCTTAATCTCCTGACTGAATAAAAATCAAACAGTTTCAGTTCTGGATTTTTCAGTCAGTTCCTCCACCTCCCTCTTAGAAATCATAGAAATCATAGAATCCCTACAGTGCAGAAGGAGGCCATTCGGCCCATCGAGTCTGCACCGACCACAATCCCACTCAGGCCCTACCCCCACATATTTTACCCGCTAATCCCTGGAGAGTTTCATCTACCTTCACCTGCGGATATCTTATGAAGTAAAGAATTAAGATTACTCCAGCTCCCCAGAAGGAAAAAACAGCTGGGAGCAGTATTCCCATTTCCCCGTTTTACTGTGATTTCCTTTCCTTCTGGGAGTTCCAGCAGAGGGAGAGATCTGGGGAAGAATTGTGTTAAGGATGAGCTGACAGTGATATTATTTTCAGTGATATTATTTTCATTATTTTCACCCCAAGCCCCCCTCCAGTCCGAGATGTGTGCATTTTCTAACAACAGTGCTTATCAGAACCGACTGGGGTTATACAATGCCGCCTGACAGCATTCCAGCTAGTTCTATCAGCGTGCCATATGTACAGACTGGAGACAAGTCTGACAGCCCAGAACAGTTCCGCACCAGAGCAGCGAAGTGCGTCAAAGTTTCAATCCCAGGCCTTTAGCGGCAGATGGTGCTTAGAAGCAAAAATGTTACTGGTGAGGAAGAACCTCAGGTTTGTGAGCTCCCAGTCCCCAGTGGGATAACAGGGCCCTGTTTAGTGAGGAGGATCGCAAAGCTCGTATCATGCGCTCCTCTGACGATCACTCAGAGGGAACGTCTTGCTGTGGAAGACTTTTCTTTTAAAAGCGGGAGGCTCAAGCGAGTGGTTTGCATTTCTATAGCGTCTTTTACAGCCCACAACTCCTGCAGCCCATGGGGCAGCACGGTGGCGCGGTGGTTAGCACTGCTGCCTCACAGCGCCAGGGTCCCGGGCTCGATTCCGGCCTCGGGTCTGTGTGGAGTGTGCACGTTCTCCCCGTGTCTGCGTAGGTTTCCTCCGGGTGCTCTGGTTCCCTCCACGCTCCAAAGATGTGTGGGTTCGGTGGATTGGCCGTCCTGAATTGTCCCTTAGTGTCAGGGGAACTAGCTAGGTTAAATACGTGGGGTTACGGGAATAGGGCCTGGATGGTATTATCGATGCAAGCTTGATGGGCCGAATGGCCTCTTTCTGCACTGTAAAGATTCTATGATTCAATGGCTTTAAGTTTCGTTAATCGTGAGAGCTGGGCAGTTCACTAAACTGAAAGGCCTGAGGCCTACGATCGAGGACACAATTAATTCTACCGGGTGCTCCAGTTTCCTCCCACAGTCCAAAGATGTGCGGGTTAGGTTGATTCGGCTAAATTGCCCCTTAGTGTCAGGGGGGTTAGCAGGGTAAATGTGTGGATTATGGGAATAGGACTGGATGGGATTGTGGTCGGTACAGACTCGATGGGCTGAATGGCCTCTTTCTGTACTGATCAATGATAACATTACGGAAAATGAAAGACTGTCGGTGGCGATTTTATCAAAAGCAAATTCTAAGTGCCAAACAAACACGGGAGAGAATTGCGGTGATTTTTGGGCGGGCTTCCAGTCGCAATCGTTCTAAAAATGTCCGACAGCATCCGGGCCTCACCATTTATATTTAAATTCACTAATGAATATTCAAATAGGCTGAGGCCTTTCTGGGAGCGGAGCCGATTCCTCCGGTAAATCAGCGCCGGTGACATCGCGAGGGATGAGAATCCGGGCGCGGACCCCATCTTTCGCCTCTTGCCCGATCTTGCCGGCTCACCACGGCGACCGACCGGCGAGCCAGACCGGCAAGACCGCCGTCGCCTCCCCCGCCCTTTGAAAATTATAATGTAGGAAACGAAGGGCAGAATTTTACCGGCATGTTCGCCCGAGGTTCACACGATCCCGCCCGAGGCCCAGGGAGAATGCTGTTCACCGAGCCTCGCCCACCGCCTGAATCGGGGCAGGCATGCTGGTAAAATTCCAGCCATAGCATCCGATTTGCAGCCAGGCACCTCCCACACGCAACAATGAGGGAACGCGCCAATCTGTTTTAGTCATGTTAGTCGAACGAAGTACATCGGACCCCGGGGTTGTGAAGGAAATGCTGTAAAATTCACTTTTTGTTCTTAACTGAACCCAATGATACAAAGGGACCGTGAAAAGAGCATCGGTGTCGTTAAAATTGCACCTTTGACAAGTTGCTGTTAGATTGATGACTAATGCTAACGCCTCACTGCTATTCCCTGTCTGCAGTTAGCCTGCTTAGATTCCGGAGGTTTCTCCCCCCCCGCCCCTGGAGAGCTGGAGACCTTTCCAAAGGCTCAAAATGGAGCTGGTTGCTAGGCAACGATGGTTACGGATCCAGGTGGATCAGGCTGGGTAGGCCGACTAGCCTTTTAAACTAAACCGCACCCCTCCCCCCCCCAACCTCGCTAAGCACAGCCCCAAGTTTTAGTAGAATTAGGAAGGTTGAGCTGTAAAAGTACAAGACAAGAAATTAAAAATTCTCCAGAAAAGACTCATGTTGATGGAGCGCAGAAGGTGCAAACTTCCATCAAAAACAGCTCCCAATGCTGTATGGTCCATATCAGCATGCACCTCTTTCTCAAAGCCCGTTGTCAAATTGTCCTGCCATGCTTATACCCGCCGCTGAGCTAAGGTTATTGTCTCATTAACATACAGAGGGATCTGGGCATGCAGGTCCACAATTCCCTAAAAGTGGCAACACATGTGGCCAAGGTGATTAAGAAGGCATATGGCATACTTGCCTTCATCAGCCGGGGCATTGAGTACAGGAGTTGGGAAATCATGTTGCAGCTTTATAAAACCTTGGGTAGGCCACATTTGGAGTATTGCATGCAGTTCTGGTCACCACACTACCAGAAGGATGTGGAAGCTTTGGAGAGAGGGCAAAGAAAGCTCCCCAGGATGTTGCCTGGTCTCGAGGGTGTTGACTATGAGGAGAGGTTGAATAAACTGGGATTGTTTCCACTGGAAAAAAGGAGGCTGAGGGAAGACCTGATAGAGGTCTACAAAATGATGAGAGGCACAGACAGGGTGGATAGTCAGAGGCTTTTTCCCCAGGGTGGAAGTGTCAATTACAAGGGGGCACAGGTTCAAGGTGAGAGGGGGAAAGTTTAAGGGAGATGTGCGGGGGAGGTTTTTCACGCAGAGAATGGAACATGCTACCAGAGGAGGTGGTGGAAGCCAACATTTAAGAGGCACCTGGATGGGTACATGTATAGGGAGGGAATAGAGGGATACGGACTGAGTGAGGGCAGAAGGTTTTTTTTAGTTTAGTTAGGGCATCATGATCAGCACAGGCTTGGAGGGCCGAAGGGCCTGTTCCTGAGCTGTACTTTTCTTTATTATTTATGAATTAAGTTATAGTTCCTAAATCAGATGAGCAATTTATATGTGACATAATTTTATGTTGCCTCTGACAACTGGCCTATTGTTCATTCAGCATCCCGCTGGCAGAGTGCGGGTTTCGGCCAGAGTGCCTCTCAGTTTCTGTTGGACACGGAGAGCCTCGGGCAGACACTTTGCACCTCAGCTGGTTCCACGTTCGGCTCCGTTTCATCTCAAAGCTTCACAGTGTTCAGGAGTGAGACTAAAGGGAGGCACACCAGATCCATTCATCACTTGGCATTGTCAGATGGTGAGATACCAACCACCTGGGGCAACATTCCCCACATTCTCCAGATGCTCGAGTTTCCTTCGGCTTCCGTCACGCAGTCCACCTCTCCATGTCATCGTCTCTATGAATGAAAGACTGGCATTTATACCATGCTATTCTGGAGCCCAGGATCATAGTGCCATAGGCTGGAATTTTACCGCCCTGTCGGCCACGGAAATCGGAGCGGGCATGGGGCAGGCCATGGGAAGGTTCGTTGACCTTGGGCAGGATGTTACGGTTTCAGGGTGAGCGAGGCCGTAAAGTCCCGCCCATTGAAGCCCTACAGTGCAGAAAGAGGCCATTCGGCCCAAGGCGGCATAGTAGTTAGCACTGCTGCCTCACAGCGCCAGGGACGCCGGTTCGATTCCCGGCTTGGGTCACTGTCTGTACGGAGTCTGCACGTTCTCCCCGTGTCTGCATGGGTTTCCTCCATTTCCTTCCACAGTCTGAAAGATGTGCTGGTTAGGTGCATTGGCCGTGCTAAATTCTCCCTCAGGCACCGGAGTGTGGCGATAGGGGATTTTCACAGTAACTTCATTGCAGTGTTAATGTAAGCCTACTTGTGACACTAATGAAAAAGCTGAAACTTAAACAAATCTGCACCAACAGCAGTCTCACTCAGGCCCTATCCCTGTAACCTCACATATTTATCCTGCCAATCCACCTGATATTAAGGGGAATTTAGCATGGCCAATCAACCTAACCCGCACATAGAACAAAGAACAAAGAAAATTACAGCACAGGAACAGGCCCTTCGGCCCTCCAAGCCTGCACCGACCATGCTGCCTGACTTAACTAAAACCCCCTACCCTTCCGGGGACCATATCCCTCTATTCCCATCCTATTCAGGTATTTTCAAGACACTCCTTAAAAGTCACTACCGTATCCGCTTCCACTACCTCTCCCGGCAACGAGTTCCAGGCATCCACCACCCTCTGTGTAAAAAATCTGCCTCATACATCTCCTTTAAACCTTGCCCCTCGCACTTTAAACCTATGCCCCCTAGTAATTGACTCTTCCACCCTGGGAAAAAGCTTCTGACTATCCTCTCTGTCCATGCCTCTCATAATCTTGTAGACTTCTATCAGGTCGCCCCTCAACCTCCGTCACTCCAGTGCGAACAAACCAAGTTTCTCCAATCTCTCCTCATAGCTAATGCCCTCCATACCAGGCAACATCCTGGTAAATCTTTTCTGTACCCTCTCCAAAGCCCCCACATCCTTCTGGTAGTGTGGCGACCAGAATTGAACACTATATTCCAAGTGCGGCCTAACTAAGGTTCTATAAAGCTGCAACATGACTTGCCAATTTTTAAACTCAATACCCCAGCCAATGAAGGCAAGCATGCCGTATGCCTTCTTGACTACCTTCTCCACCTGCATTGCCACTTTCAGTGACCTGTGTACCTGTACACCCAGATCCCTCTGCCTATCAATACTCTTAAGGGCTCTGCCACTGTATATTTTCTATCTGTATTAAACCTTCCATTACCTCACATTTGTCTGGATTAAACTCCATCTGCCATCTCTCCGCCCAAGTCTCCAACTAATTTGTATCCTGCTGTGTCCTCTGATGGTCCTCATTGCTATCCGCAAATCCACCAACCTTTGTGTCGTCCGCAAACTTACTAATCAAACCAGTTAAATTTTCCTCCAAATCATTTATATATATATTACAAACAGCAAAGGTCCCAGCGCTGATCCCTGAGGAATGCCACATCTCTGGACTGTGGGAGCGCCCGGAGGACCCACGGAGACATGGGGAGAACGTGCAAATTCCAGTAGGGGGGTCAGAGGGGCTTCACCGAGGAGCATTCTGAGAGAAGTCGCCGCAGTCACCTTGACTGTATAGTGGGTAGAGGAAGAACTGGTGTCAAGGAGCGGTTAAACCTGAAACACTCCATTAGTGTTTCCTCTCTCCTCCTCTAACCAAACAAAAAGGCACTGTGAGGAGGTAAAAGGTGTGGCCTTACCTTGCTGCAGTAGTGGAGCACACAAGGAAAAGAACTGATTGGTAATTAGAAAGATCGGGTAAGTATTTAATACTTTGATCACTTGTAGCCTCAGAGGTAAGTTCTGTGGTTTATAGTTTGTAAAGGTTATATTTGGTAGTAACGGAGAGCAGGAAAGAAGGGCCTTAGAGAATTGGATATAATCTGAAACAAAACATCTTTCAAAAGTTTAATTTAAAGGGGTAAGACATGACAGGAGAGCTCCAAGCCATGGTTTGCTCTTCATGCTCCATGTGGGAGGCTGGGAACGTTTCCAGTGCCCGGGGCCAGCATGTGTGCAGGAAGTGTCTCCAGCTACAGCTCCTGGAAGCTCGAGTTTCAGAGCTGGAGCAGCGGCTGGAGACATTGTGAAGCATCCGTGAGCCAGAGAGTATCGTGGACAGCACCATAGAGAGGTGGTCACACCGCAGGCTCAGACTCCGCAGGCAGGAAGGGAATGGGTGACCACCAGGCAGAGAAAGAGAGACAGGCAGGCAGTGCAGGAATCTCCTGTGGCTATTCCACTGCAAAACAGATATACCGTTTTGGATACTGTTGAGAGGAATGGCCTTTCAGGGGAAAGCAGCAGCAGCCAAATCCGTTGCACCACGGTTGGTTCTGCTGAAAAGGGGAAGTAAAAAGTGTGGGAATGCAACAGTTATAGGGGATTCAATTGTAAAGGGAATAGATAGGCATTCCTGTGGCCACAAACGAGACTTCAGGCTGGTGTGCTGCCTCTCTAGTGCTAGGGTCAAGGATGTCTTGGAGCGGCTACAGGACATTCTGAAGGGGGAGGCGAACAGCCAGTGGTCACAGTACACGTTGGTACAAACCACATAGGTAACAAAAGGGATTGCATCCTAAAAGCAGAACATAGGGAGCTAGGAAGCAAGCTAAAAAGTAGGACCTCAAAGGTAGTGATCTCAGGATTACTATCTGTGCCACGTGCTGGTCAGAGTAGAAACAGCAGGATACATAGGATGAATACGTGGCTAAAAAGATGGTGTTAGAGAGAGGGTTTCAGATTCCTAGGGCATTGGGACTGGTTCTGGGGGAGGTCCAAAGACGTGCGGGTTAGGTTGTTTGGCCAGGTTAAAAATTGCCCCTTAGAGTCCTGAGATGCGTAGGTTAGAGGGATTAGTGGGTAAATATGTGGGGGTAGGGCCTGGGTGGGATTGTGGTCGGTGCAGACTCGATGGGCTGAATGGCCTCCTTCTGCACTGTAGGGTTTCTATGATTTCTATGATTTCTAGGTGGGAGCTGTACAAACTGGATGGGTTACACCTGGGCAGGATCGGGACTGATGTCCTGGGGTGGGGCGGGTGGGGGGGGGATGGGGGGGCACTTGCTAAATGTGGCAGGGAGATGGGAACCTTTGCAAGGATTCAGAGCAGGGGGAATTAAGAACAAGAGAAAATGACAGTAAGGAGAATAAGGAAAGTGATGGGCAGAGAAATCAAGGGCCAGAGTCAGACAAGGACCGAGTAAAAAATAGTAGGAAAGGGAAAAGAAATCTTAAAAGTGCCCACCTTAAGGTTTTGTACCTGAATGCTTGGAGGTTTCTCAACGAAATGGATGAATTAGTTGCACAGATAGATGTAAAGGGGTATGATATCGTTGGCATTAGGGAGACGTGGCTCCAAGGGGAGCAAGGATGGGAACTAAACATCGTGGGCTATTCAGTGTTTAGGAAGGACAGACAGAAAGGAAAAGGTGGTGGAGTTGCATTGTTGGTTAAAGATGATATTGATATACAATTGAGGAAAGGTATCAGCATCGATGATGTGGAATCTGTATGGCTTGAGTTAAGAAACACCAAGGGGCAATAACATTGTGGGGGCTTACAGACCAGCAAACTATAGTGTCAATGTTGGGAAAAGCATTCGGCAGGAAATCGGAGATGCTTGTGATAAAGGAACATCTGTGATTATGGGTGACTTTAATCTGCATATAGATTGGGAAAGTCAAATTAGTCGCAGCACAATAGAGGAGGAATTTCTGGAGTGCATACGGAATGGTTTTCTGGAGCAATATTGAGGAACCAACAAGGGAACAGGCCATCTTGGACTGGGTGTGGTGCAATGAGAAAGGATTAGTTGGCAATCTAGTTGTGAGAGAACCCTTGGGGACATAATAGGGTAGAATTCATTGTCAAGGTGGATAATGATGTAGTTGATTCTGAGACCAGGGTCCTGAATCTCAATAAAGGGAACTATGATGGTATGAGGCATGAATTGGCCATGAGGGACTGGGAAACCTTACCGAAAGGAAAGACAGTGGACAGGCAGTGGCAGGCATTTCAAGAACGAATAGGTGAACTCCAGAAGTTGTTTATTCCTGTTTGGCGCAAGAGTGATAAGGGAATTGTGGCCAAATTGTGGCTTACAAGCGAAATTAGAGATAGTATCAGATTCAAGGAAGAAGCATACAAATTGTCAAGAAAAAGCAATAGGTCTGAGGATTGGGAACAGTCTAAAATTCAGCAAAGGAGGACCAAGGGATTGATTAAGAAGGGAAAAATGGAGTATGAAAATAAACTAGTGGGGAACATAAAAACTGACTGTAAAAGTTTCTATAGATATGAAAAGAGAAAAAGATTGACAAAAACAAATGAAGGCCTCTTACAGTCAGAAACGGGAGAATTCATAATGGGGAATAAAGAAATGGCTGAGGAATTAAATTTGTACTTTGCTTCAGTCTTCACAAAGGAATACATGAATAATGGACCAGAAGTGCTGAGAGAAACATGTTTTAGTGAGGAGCTGAAGGAAATCAACATTAGTAGAGAAACGGTTTTGGGGAAATTGATGGGATTGAAGGTGGGTAAGTCTCCAGGTCCTGATAATCTTCATCCCAGAGTACTGAAGGAAATGTCCCTGGAAATAGTAGATCCATTGTTGGTTATTTTCCAAAAGTCTTTGGACTCTGGAATAGTTCCTGCAGATTGGAGGGTAGCTAATGTAAGTCCTCTATTCAAAATGAAAGTTGGAGAGAAAACAAGGAACTGTGAGCCTAACATCGGTACTGGGGAAGTTGCTAGAGTCTATTATCAAGGATTTCATAACTTGGCATTTGGTATAATCAGACAAAAGGGAAATCATGCTTGATGAATCTATTGGAATCTTTTGAGGATGTAACTCGTAGAGTTGACCAAGGAGAACTAGTGGATGTGGTTTATTTAGACTTTCAGAAAGCTTTCGACAAGGTCTCACATAACAGCTGCTATGTGATGTTAAAGCACATGGGATTGCAGGTAATGTCTTGAGATGGATGGAAAGCTGGTCAGCAGATAGGAAGCAAAGAGTTGGCATAAATGGGTCTTCTTCTGATTGACAGTCAGTGATTAGTGGGGTTCCATAGGGATCTGTGCTGGGACCTGGAGTATTGTGTACAATTCTGGTTTCCTTATCAGAGGAAGGATGTCCTTGCTATAGAGGGAGTACAGCGAAGGTTTACCAGGCTGATTCTTGGGATGGCAGGTCTGGCAAATGAGGAGAGATTAAGTCGGTTAGGATTATATTCACTGGAGTTTAGAAGAGTGAGTGGGGATCTCACAGAAACTTATAAAATTCTAACAGGGTTACACAGGGTAGATTCAGAAAGAATGTTTCCAATGGAGTCCAGAACTAGGGTTCATAGCTTGAGGATAAGAGATAAACCTTTTAGAACTGAGGTGAGGAGAAATTTCTTCACCCAGAGGGTGGTGGATGTGTGGAATTGACTACCACAGAAAGTAGTTGAGGCCAAAATGTGTGATTTCAAGAAGGAATTAGATATAGCTTTTGGGGCTATAGCAATCAAGGGATTTGGTGGAAGGGGGGGATCAGAATATTGAATTCAATGATCAGCCATGATCAAAATGAATGGCGGAGCAGGTTCGAAGGGGCCGAATGGCCTCCTCCTGCTTCTAGTTTCTATGTTTCCACATAGACAGTGACCCAAGCCGGGAATCGAACCTGGGTCCTTGGCGCTGTGAGGCAGCAGTGCTTACCACTGTGCCACCATGCTGCCCACTGCTGTAAAGGACTTCACAGAAAATATTTTTCATTCATTTATGGGACATGGGCATCACTGACTAAAGCCAGCATTTATGGCACAACCCTAATTGCCCTTGAGAAGGTGTTGGTGAACTGCCTTCTTGAATCACAGCAGACTCTAATGATGCACATTTTAAATGTACTTACCCTCACAATGTAGGAAACATGGCAGCCAACTTGTCCATAGAATCCCTACAGTACAGAAGAAGGCCATTTGGCCCATCGAGTCTGCACCGACCACAATCCCACCCAGACCCTATTCCCATAACCCCACATATTTATCCCACTAATCCCCCTGACACTAGGGTCAATTAAGCATGGCTGATCCACCTAACCCGCACATCTTTGGGCTGTGGGAGGAAACCCAGTAAGAAGTCTCACAACACCAGGTTAAAGTCCAACAGGTTTATTTGGTAGCAAAAACCATAAGCTTTCGGAGCACAGCTCCTTCGTCAGATGGAGTGGTCTCTGTTCTCAAACAGTGCAAACAGACACAGAAATCAAATTACAGAATACTGATTAGAATGCAAATCTCTACAGCCAGCCAGGTCTTAAATGTACAGACAATGTGGGTGGAGGGAGCATTCAACACAGGTTAAAGAGATGTGTATTGTCTCCAGACAGAACAGCTAGTGAAATTCTGCAAGCCCAGGAGGCAAGCTGTGGGGGTTACTGATAATGTGACATAAATCCAACATCCCGGTTTAGGCCGTCCTCATGTGTGCGGAACTTGGCTATCAGTTTCTGCTCAGCAACTCTGCGCTGTCGTGTGTCGTGAAGGAAACCCACGCAGACATGAGGAGAATGTGCAAACTCCACACAGACAGGGACCCAAGCCGGGAATCGAACCCGGGTCCCTGGCGCTGTGAGGCAGCAGTGCTAACCACCGTGCCACCGTGCCGCCCCCATTTATGTGCAGAAATGCCTTTCGAAACAAGTCAGATCATTTATTTTTTGCCATATTCCTGAGAGATAACTACTGGGGAGTATCCTCATTTTGTACTTAATTAAATCTGAAAAGCATGTGACTCGACTCTTTTCAGAGTTAGTTTTCAGTGTCAGTGAAGTTGCTGAGCCGTAATTAAGACTATCAAAAATGAACTTACACATGAAGGAACAAGCCATGTTTCCAGTGCTCTAATGATTAAAATTTACACCAGTCAATCATTCCAAAGCTAAGCCCCTCGGCACGGTGCTGAGGCAGCTGGAGAACTTGGGCAGCAATCACTGTTTCCATGTCTCCCGGCACGTGTGTGGGCACCCGAGGGGTCTTTCCTATTTCCTCATTTGTCATGTTGAATGCTGGTAGCTTTATTATTATTAACTCAAAATCCAGGCCGATATGTCTTTTAATAAGAGAAACATAGAAACCATAGAAACCCTACAGTGCAGAAGGGGGTCATTTGGCCCATCGAGTCTGCACCAACCACAATCCCACACAGGCCCTATCCCGTAACTCCACAAATCTGCCCCGCTCATCCCTCTAACCTACACATCCCGGGACACTAAGGGGCAATTTAGCATGGCTAATTCACCTGACTTGCACATCTTTGGACTGTGGGAGGAAACCGGAGCACCCGGAGGAAACCCATGCAGACACGGGGAGAATGTACAAACTGCACACAGACAGTGACCCAAGCCGGGAATCGGACCCGGGCCCCTGGCGCTGTGAGGCAGCAGTGCTAACAACTGTGCCACTGTGCACAGAATACAGGCCGTAACAGGATTTCTATGTCTAGCTGCCAATCATTTCCTTCCCCGCTTTTGGTCCAATGTAACTTATCCTGCTTTGAGTCACTCAGTACAGAATAAAGACACGCCTTCTGATAGGCAATCATGTACTCTCGAGTCGTGTACGAGTTCTCTGTCCATTTGTGATGTCCTAACAATGCTAGGAGTTGTGGGTTTTAAGGAAAAGGAAAGATGTGAGCAGTGATTTTGAGTCTGCGTTCTCCGTCCCCGGGAACGGTGGAACGTTCCGAAAATCCGGAGAAACTCGGAAAACGTGATTCGGGCTGGCGCCATGCCGATTTCTGATCTTCCAGCCGGTTCGCCGCGGGACCCCGGGAAGCTGATTTTAATACATTAGCATGTCATTAGCGGGTACTCTCTCCGGGATCTCCCCCCCCCTCCGGATACTCTGTGGGCACCGGAGTGACGTCATGCCAACACCCCCGTCTGGTCTAAGGGTGAATCTGGCGCATTCACCTCCGGGGAGGATTTTGGAGGTGGCACTCCCCCCGGGGCCTTCACCACTCAGGGGACACCGGAGAGGACTCGGGGGACACAGATAAGTGCAACGCGGGGCCGAGAATGGGAGTCCCACAATCGCCATATCGGGGAGAGGGGTCGACCGGGGTCACTTACAGCCCTCACCTTCCCCTCATGCTGGGTCACCCCTTGTTCTAAAGGGGTTGTGAAGGCTGGTATGCAGAAACTTTATGCGTCCCAGAAGGACGTGGAGGCTTTAGAGAGAGTGCAGAGGAGGTTTACCAGGATGTTGCCTGGTATGGAGGGGCTTAGTTATGAGGAGAGATTGGGTAAACTGGGGTTGTTCTCACTGGAAAGACGGAGGGTGAGGGGAGACCTAATAGAGGTGTATAAAATTATGAAAGGCATAGATAGGGTGAACGGTGGGAAGCTTTTCCCCAGGTCAGTGGTGACGTTCACGAGGGGTCATAGGTTCAAGGTGAAGGGGGGGAGGTTTAACACGGATATCAGAAGGACATATTTTACACAGAGGGTGGTGGGGGCCTGGAATGTGTTGCCGGGCAAGGTGGTGGAGGCGGACACACTGGGAACGTTTAAGCCTTATCTAGATAGCCATATGAAGGGAGTGGGAATGGAGGAATACAAAAGAATGGTCTAGTTTGGTCCAGGGAGCAGCATGGGCTTGGAGGGCCGAAGGGCCTGTTCCTGTGCTGTATTGTTCTTTGTTCTTTGTTCTTTATCCCCCTTCCTGGCTTCCTGTCCATATCTGACACCCGGGGGCATGATGACCAATGTCGGAAAACCCTCGGCCGGTATCTACGCTCCTCGGAGTGCTGCTCCCAGAACAGCGACAGGCCCAGCCTCTCCTTCCTCCGCAGAGCATCCTTCCTCATTGGGAGCTGGCCAGAGGGTGGGAGCGCTTGGAAACTAGAGGCTCAGCACTGGGGGCTGACTGTGACTTACCCAGGTGGGGGTTCCATGACAGGCCGGGCTGTTGGGGATTCAGGGATGGGCTGCATCTCCCCTCATGTGGCCTGAAGGGCCTCACCCTCGGGGGAGGATGACTGCAGTGTGATTGGAAGCCACACTCAGGCAGCGATGTGAGGGCAAAGGGGAGAAGCTGCCCGGCTGTCCCAAACCAGTTGTCAGGGGTGCTTGACTGTAAAGGTCGACCCCAGTGGGTCGTGGAAGGCTGGCTCAGCTCTGCACCTCTTGTCACCTGGGAGAAGAAACAGGGTGCCCTCTGGGAAAGCGCTGGTCATGCTAATGGCCGACCTCGCATGATTCAGCTCTGCCTCGTCTGGCACAAGAGGCAGACACTTTGCCAAACAGCCATCCCAGCCTCCCCTCACCAGTAGTTGTGCCATTAAATGGTGTGTAGCCATTTAGTGGAGACCACCTTTTAACCCTTCACTGTTTAACCCTTCACCATTTAACCCTTCATCGTTTAACCCTTCACCCTTTAACCCTTTACCTTTTAATCCTTCACCTTTTAACCCTTCACTGTTTAACCCTTCATCTTTTAACCCTTCACCTTTAACCCTTCACCGTTTAACCCTTCACCATTTAACCCTTCACTGTTTAACCCTTCACCTTTTAATCCTTCACCGTTTAACCCTTCACTGTTTAACCCTTCACTGTTTAACCCTTCATCTTTTAACCCTTCACCTTTTAATCCTTCACCTTTTAACTCTTCACCATTTAGCCCTTCACCATTTCACCCTTCACTGTTTAACCCTTCACTGTTTAACCCTTCACTGTTTAACCACTCACCTTTTAACCCTTCACCGTTTCACCCTTCACCATTTAACCGTTCACCGTTTAACCCTTCACTGTTTAACCCTTCACTGTTTAACCCTTCACCTTTGAACCCTTCACCGTTTAACCCTTCACTGTTTAACCGTTCACTGTTTAACACTTCACTGTTTAATCCTTCACTGTTTAACCCTTCACATTTGAACCCCTCACCATTTAACCCTTCACTGTTTAACCCTTCATCTTTTAACCCTTCACCTTTTAATCCTTCACCTTTTAACTCTTCACTGTTTAACCATTCACCGTTTAACCCTTCACCGTTTAACCCTTCATTGTTTAACCCTTCACTGTTTAACCCTTCACCTTTGAACCCTTCACTGTTTAACCCTTCACTGTTTAACCGTTCACCGTTTAACCCTTCACCATTTAACCCTTCATTGTTTAACCCTTCATCTTTTAACCCTTCACCTTTGAATCCTTCGTCGTTTAACCCTTCTCTGTTTAACCCTTCACCGTTTCACTCTTCACCTTTTAACCCTTCACTGTTTGACCCTTCACCTTTTAACCCTTCACCTTTTAACCCTTCACTGTTTAACCCTTCATCTTTTAACCGTTCACCCTTTAACCCTTCACCGTTTATCCCTTCACCTTTGAATCCTTCATCTTTTAACCCTTCACCATTAACCTTTCACTGTTTAGCCCTTCATCCTTTAACCCTTCACTGTTTAACCCTTCACCTTTTAACCCTTCACCATTTAATCCTTCTCCATTTAACCTTTCACTGTTTAACCCTTCACAAACCAATGTCCCAAGCATTGAGCTGATATTCTCGGAAAGGCTGCACCATCAGAGATAACACTGACCTACTGCGGATCCTGGCCAGGATCAGCGCCCTGTGGAGGAGGGAGAGGCTGGGCCTGTCGCTGTTCCGGGAGCAGCACTCCCAGGAGCATAGATACCGGCCGACGGTTTTCCGACATCGGTCATCGTACCCGCGGATGTCAGATATTCAGCTCCGAAGAAGGCGTGTCACTCCTGGGGGATGGTGGACTATCCCTGTCAGTCTCTGCAAGAGCTGGCACCACATGGAATGGGGAACTCCCACTGCCTGTGGCCCTTAAACTCAAAGCCGTCCTGAGTTTCTATGCGAGTGATTTCTATGTGAGGGCAGCATGGGCGACCTGTGTGGCACCTCCAATCAGCCACATGCAAATGTATCCGGGATGTTACAGATGCCCTTTATGCGAGGGCTCACATGTATCTTAACTTGGATTGGAACCAGATGAGCCAAGATGCAAGGGGCATGGGCTTCACCACTTTAGCAATCTTGCCCCAGATGCAAGGTTTGATTGACTGTACCCACATGACCCTGCGTTCTCCATGGTGCCATGTGGCGCCAATCACTCCTCTCTCAATGTGTAGTTTGTCTGTGACCGCATGATCATAGACAAGAATCCCTACAGTGAAGAAGGAGGCCATTCGGCCCATCGAGTCTGCACTGACGACAATCCCATCCAGGCCCTATCCCCGTAACCCCACGTATTAACCCCACTAATCCCTCTAACCTACGCCTCCCAATACACTAAGGGGCAATTTATCATGGCCAATCCACTTTAGCTGCACATCTTTGGACTGTGGGAGGAAACCGGAGCACCTGGAGAAAATTCACGCAGACACAGGGAGAACGTGCAAACTCCACGCTGACAGTGACCCGAGGCTGGAATTGAACCCGGGTCCCTGAAGCTGTGAGGCAGCTGTGCTAACCACCGTGCCACCGATGCGCCTCATGCAGCTGTGCGTCCGTTACCCGGGCAGCGTCCATGACAGCTACATCTTGGGGCTCTCTCAGATCCCAGCCGTCTTTGAGGGAGAGCGGCGACTTTCGGGACGCACGGATGGTTGACTGCTTCCCTCCTCGGTGTCAGTGGCTGGAGGTGAGCCGCTCACAGGGAGGGGGTGTCAGTTGGGCTGTAGACACCCAGGGTACCCTGGCTGCAGGGCCCCGGGCTGTACTCCTGCTAATCCTCTTTCCATTGGGTTCCCGGGAGCCCCTGTACTTCTCCATGGAATGAAGGGGTAGCTGGAGTGAGATCCAGAAGTCCCGTCATCCTGCGGCACTGACACTCATGGATTCCCACCTGCTCCTTGCAATGGAGCTCACGCCGTAGACATGGAGGTTGTAAAGCTGAGTCATAGTGCAGGAAATCTCCTGCCTTTGATTGCAGTGGTTGAGTTCTGGAGTGGGCAAATCAGAGCGAGCGTGCCACAGGTGTGGTGTGATTCTCGTGGGCATAAGAATTATTGCTAATGTGGCCTAAGATTCGGTCTGAAATCACGCTGGCACCGGTTGGTGGGAATCGCTCCGTTTTTTGCACCGGAACCAACACTCTGCCTGTTTTTGGTAAGATTACACCCATGGTTTGCACGCGTAGATTCGAAGTAACAACATGCTCAATTACCTGCGGCGGTCTCAGAAGAGGAACAGAAGGGATGACAGATATAAACAATGTTAACAGAGATTAGCCAAACAGGACTGGTTTTAATTTGATTCGGGTCTGAGGCAGATACTCAGTATTCTGTTCTCGTGGCCTCAGAATAAATCACCTCCTTTTAACGATGCAGCTAATAGGTCTGTTTTGGATAGCTCTTAATCTGCCATGCTCCCCGACAGAGATATATGTTTCCCTGCTGAATCTTTGCATTTGACAATGAAGCTCTTGACAATTATGTTAGGCACACTTTCAACTTTCGAATGTTTTGGTCACACATTTAAATCATGGATATAGAATTGGCGGACCTTTTTCCCAAACTGGACAAATCCTTGGATGTGTCCCAATTCCCACATCTGAGATTCTCCCTTCCTGTCTAATCTCCCAGCTCCCTGCAAAGTAACAACACCAAGGTTTATTCTAGGAGCTCTTGGCTGTACAGAGTATGAACCTAAACTGAAACCACAGCCTGTGCAACACCCTGACGACATCACCATCAAATCATATGACCAGCTCTTAAAGCAACTGTGCAACCATTTAAATATATAATACCCATTATTACTTCCCTTGTCTGTATTGACTGGTGTCCACATAAACCTACCAGAGGGTCGACAAGTGGCCGGCCCATGATGGGCAACATGGGCAACCTCCCAGGGTGTTGAGGCAAGCGTAAGCCAGTGATTGCTGGTCTGTGCTCAAGCTCTCTCCATGCTCCTGATCACTCCAGGCTCCTGCTCAATCTGGATCTACTGCTCTCGACTGGCTTCTGATTTCTTTGGGATTATTATTTATTTGGAGGGTCCACAATTAATCTATTGAAAAGGGTTCCATCAACCAAAAAATATTGAGATTGAGACATAAGATAAACCACCAAATGTACTAACATTGTTCCATATGGCTTAGCTCCTACGTATCCACATTGGATCTAAATTGGCAGAATTGAGTACCCTGGAAAACCATATAGCTCAGGTTGCAATCTACTAATCAAGTTTATTTCAAATAGAATTATAGGGAAGCAAAAATATATCAGATTAAATAAAATCCAGGACCTCACCCCACCTGTTCCAAACCATAAATGTCCTAACTCTGTGCAGTCTTATTCAGTTAGCTTTGATGGTGAAAAGCTATTTTAAAACACTTTGGAAAATAGCCTCATTGAATCCTGAGTTAGCTGGGCAGCAGATTAAATATGATGTAGATTAGCACCAACATGGCCTTATGTCTCCTTGCCCTCTGATACCCAAACTTGGATAATGGAACAATTGAAAAGGGTTCCTTCACAATTATTAAAAATTCTATCCAGGGACAAGAATGTCACTGGCAATGTCAGCATTTATAGAGTCATAGGGTGGGATTTTCTGGCTGTGCTCTCCCAAAGACCGGGAGATCCCGCCTGAGGTCAACGGAGCTTTGCATGGTCCGTGTCCCGCCCACTACAATTCCCGTGGCGGGCGGGACGGGAAAATTCCGCGCACAGAGTCATACAGTGCAGAACAGGCCATTCGGCCCATCAACTCTGCACCGACAATAACAGTCGCCCATCCGTAATTTTTCTTTGTTTCCATCCAATTCAATCCAATCAAAGTCCAATTCAAAGTCTCGATAAGTGAGAGATTCCCGATCCAAGCTGACATGACCAGCTGGCTGCTTCCTGTCTTGGGCTTGATCTACATGATCCAAGCTGATTGGAGCAGGCATTGCACCTCCTCCAAGGCTTGATCTCATTTGCATTTTAGCCAAACGGCCTCGATGCCGCTTTAAAAAATTTCTTCAAATGAAGCCTCAGTGTAACCTCATGACTTCAACCGAGTACAGCACAGCAAAACTACACTTGATCTTAGCAAATAGGCCAAGAAGCCCATCCGTAACTGCCTTTTGAGAAGGTGGCGATTAGCCGCCTATTCTACTGAGAGGCTGACCAAGGCATTTCAGAGGGCAGTTAAGAGCCAATCACCTTACTCTGGCCTGGAGTCACATAGAGGCTGGGCCGGGTAAGGCCAGCCGATTTCCCCCACAGAAGGACATTCATGAACCAGATGGGGTTATCGCGTCAAGTTTCACAATCACAATCAGAGACGAACATTTAATCCCAGATATATTCATTAATCGAATTTAAATTCCCCCCGGCTGCCTTGAGGGGATTGGAGCTCGTGTTATCAGAGCATTGGCCTAGGCCCCTGGATTGCCTCTTGCACTAGCAGAACCACACTGCTAAGCAGAAGATTCTCCCATCTTCAATCACCTGCGGCGGTCTCAGAACAGTAACAGAAGGGATGACAGATATAAACAATGTTAACAGAGATTAGCCAAACAGGACTGGTTTTAATTTGATTCGGGTCTGAGGCAGATACTCAGTATTCTGTTCTCGTGGCCTCAGAATAAATCACCTCCTCTTAACGATGCAGCTAATAGGTCTGTTTTGGATAGCTCTTAATCTGCCATGCTCCCCGACAGAGATATACATATATATTTCCCTGCTGAATCTTTGCGTTTGACAATGAAGCTCTTGACAATTATATTAGGCACACTTTCAACTTTCGAATGTTTTGGTCACACATTTAAATCATGGATATAGAATTGGCGGACCTTTTTCCCAAGCTGGTCAAATCCTTGGATGTGTCCCAATTCCTACATCTGAGATTCTCTCTTCCTGTCTAATCTCCCAGCTCCCTGCATCCTCCCTGTTTGAAATGGATGCCAACTCACCTCAAAGATTTGAAACACTTTGCCTCTCTTGCCTCCTTCTGACAGCACTTGGGTCACCATAGAAACATAGAAACTAGAAGCAGGAGGAGGCCATTCGGCCCTTCGAGCCTGCTCCACCATCCATTTTGATCATGGCTGATCATCAAATTCAATATCCTGATACCCCCCTTCCCGCCATCCCTTGATCCCTTTAGCCCCAAGAGCTATATCTAATTTCTTCTTGAAATCAGACAACGTTTTGGCCCCAGCTACATTCTGTGGTAGTGAATTCCACACATTCACCACCCTCTGGGTGAAGAAATTTCTCCTCACCTCAGTTCTAAAAGTTTTTCCCTTATCCTCAAACTATGACCCCTCACTCTGCACTCCTCCACCATCGGGAACATTCTTTTGAATCTACCCTGTCCAATCCTGTTAGAATTTTATAAGTTTCTATGAGATTCCCTCTCACTCTTCTAAACTCCAGTGAATATAATCCTCACTGACTTAGTCTCGCCTCATATGACAGACCTGCCATCCCAGGAATCAGCCTGGTAAATCTTTGCTGTGCTCCCTCTATAGCAAGGACATCCTTCCTCAGATAAGGACACCAAAACTGCGCACAATACTCCAGGTGCGGCCTCACCAACACCCTATACAATTGCAGCAAAACATCCCTATCCCGATACTCAAATCCTCTCTCTATGAAGGCCAACATACCATTTGCCCTCTTTACTGCTTGCTGTACCTGCGCGCTTACTTTCAGAACTCCAGGGTCTCTCTGATTATCCACCTCTCTCAATTTACACAACTCCCCAGATTGTCTTTCCTCCTGCTCACTTTGGAATTAATTATGTCTTCGATCGTAGGCCACAGGCCCTTCAGTTCAGTGAACTGCCCAGCTCCCACGATTAAGCTACTGAATCATAGAATTCCTACAGTGCAGAAAGAGGCCATTCAGCCCATCGAGTCTGCACCAACCATAGTCCCACCCAGGCCCTATCCACGTAACCCCGAATATTTACCCAGCTAGTCCCCCTGACACTAAGGGGCAATTTAGCATGACCAATCAACCTAACCCGCACAGCTTTGGAGTGTGGGAGGAAGTCGGAGCACCTGGAGGAAACCCACGCAGACACGGGGAGAATGTGCAAACTCCACACAGACAGTGACCCGAGGCCAGAATTAAACCCAGATCTCTAAGCTGTGAAGCAGCAGTGCTAACCACTGTGCCACTCGTAGATCACTAATGGGCAATTTAACATGGCCAATCCAGCTAACCTACACATATTTAGATGGTGGGAGGAAACTAGAGCACCCGGAGGAAACCCACGCAGACATGGGGAGAACGTGCAGACTCCGCACAGTCACCCAAGGCTGGAATCGAACCTGGGTCCCTGGTCACTGTGAGGCAGCAGTGCCACCCACTGTGCCACCGTGCTGCCCCTCACATCAGACTGGTATATTAAGGAGATCATTGTCCTATCAGCCCATTCCCAGTTCCCAGAACGAAAAGCCAATTTACTGCGTCACAAGTTTTGCAAGCAAATGGAGGCCAGTGATTCTCTCGGTAATGGGGGTAACGAGAAAGATTTAACTCACTGGGATTCCACACCATCAGAAAGTTTGCTTGCGAGCATTGAGATTCTCTAACAAGGGGGCTGAGAATGGAGTACTCTGACCCATTGCAATCCTGGATAATGAGAGACAATTTTCTGCTTGTTGTCAGTGACATGGGTGAAAGAGACAATTTGGAGAGTGTGAGTCAGTGATTGAACCTTTAAAGATGGGACCCCAGTCATTACCATCGAGAGAGGAAGTTATAAACAGCCAATCCATTTATCAGATATAAACGGAGTTTTACGCAAGGAAGTAGCAATCAGCAGTCAAGCAGGAATTACCTTTCCTCCATTGTGTGAGACCTGGGAATTGGAATGGGCACACATGTAAGGCGAGAATGATCATACTCATGTCCACTCCAGAGACCCGGGCACACAATCTAGATTGACAGCACTGAGGGAGTGCTGTACCGTTGGCAATGCCGTGTTGTAGATGAGACATTAACCTCAGGGCCATTCTCGTGGGTGTAAAAAACCCGATGACAGCACTTGAAGGCTCAATCTCTGCGTCTAAACCAACATCACCAAAACACATTGGGCGGGATTTTACGGCCTTGCTTGTCCCGAAACCGTAAAATCCCACCCGAGGTCGATGGACCTTCCCATTGTCCGCCCCTCGCCCGCTCCAATTCCCGTGGCGGGGAGGGAGGTAAAATTCCAGCTGTTGGACAGAGTTTTCCCATCCCGCCTGCCATGGGAATCGGAGCAGGCGGGACATGGACCATGCAAATGTCCATTGAGCTCGGGCGAGATTTTCCGGTTTCGGGGTGAGCGGGGCTGGAAAATCCCACCTATTATCTGGTCATTGTCTGAGACCATTTTGAGACATTGTGAGGTTGTGAAAGCCATAATATCAATGGAAGTCACACTTATTTATTTAGTTGTTATTCATTGATGGGATGTGGGTGTCACTGGCTAGGCCTACGCTTATTGCCCATCTCTAATTGCCCTTGAGAAGGCGATGGTGATCTCTATTAATGGACATAAGCTTCTATTTTCAAATAGGCCTTTAACCATATAAATACTGTGGCTACCAGAGCAGGTCAGAGTCACTTCCTGACTCCCCAAAGCCTATCAACCATCTACAGGGCACAAGTCAGGAATGTGATGGAACACTCCCCACTTGCCCGGATGGGTACAGCTCCAACAGCACTCAAGAAGCTCGACACCATCCAGGACAAAGCAGCCCTGCTTGATTGGCACCACATCTACAAACATTCACTCCCTCCACCACCGACGCTCAGTAGCAGCAGTGCGTACCATCTAAAAGATACACTGCAGCAATTCACCTTAGACAGCACCTTCCAAACCCATGACCACTTCCATCGAGAAGGACAAGAGCAGCAGATACCTGGGAACACCACCATCTAGAAGTTCTCCCCCAAGCCACTCACCATCCTGACTTGGAAATATATCGACCGTTCCTTCACTGTCACTGGCTCAAACCCCCTCCCTAATAGCACGATGGGTGTACCTACACCACACGGATTGAGTGGTTCAAGATGGCGGCTCACCACCACCATTTCAAGGGGCAATTAGGGATGGGCAATAAATGCGTGGCCCGGCCAGTGACCTGCACATTCCATCAATGAATAAAACAAATCTTAGATATATTATACTTGGTTTCTACTTCTACTGAAAGAGATAATAAATAGCTGGGGCCCCAGCACTGATCATAACAGAGGTAGAGATTCTCACATCCAAGTCTCATCCAGCCCACACACATATGTTTTCCTGCTATCCATTCAACAAATGTTTTGGAGCAGCCAACCTCCTGATTCTATCCCTTTCCTCAGATGTGGCCAGCCAGGTCTGCGCAAACTGGAGACAGAACTCTGGGCCTTGTGAGCGTGACAGCCTAAGGAACAGGAGCAGGAGTAGGCCCTCAAACCTGTTCCGTCATTCAGTAACATCATGCTAGACCATAGATCCTTGCCCAAAGCCGTATTTCCCAGCCCTCTCCCCATATCCCTCTCATTCCCTAAGGCAATAAACGTTCCCATCTACTGCTCTCTGACTTCAACATATACAGCAATGGGGCAGCACGGTCGCACAGTGGTTAGCACTGCTGCCTCACACCCGGGTTCAATTCCAACCTTGGGTGACTGGAGTTTGCACATTCTCCCCCGTGTCTGCGTGGGTTTCCTCCGGACGCTCTGGTTTCCTGCCACAGTCCGAAGATGTGCAGGTTGGGTGGATTGGCCATGTTAAATTGCCCCTTAGTGTCCAAAGATGTGTAGGTTAGGTGGATTGGCCATGCTAAATATGTGGGATTACAGGGATAGGGCATGGGGGAGGACCTGGGTAAGATGACCTGTCGGAGAATCAGTGCAGACTCGATGGGCCAAATGGCCTCTTCTGCACTGTAGGGATTCGATGATTCTATGAAATAAGAATCTAAATTTTGAAGATACACAGCCCTCTGAGGAGAGAAACCTTTCCCCCTCAGTCCTAATTAACCAACCCCTTATTCTGATACTCAGACCGCTGGTTCTGGACTGTGCTGGTTCTCTCAGCATCTACAATGTCAAGCTCTCTCAGAATCTCACACGTTTTAGTGAGGCCTCTTCTCATTCTTCTAAACTCCAGACAATATAAGCTCATTCTACCCTGTTGCATTATGGGTTCGTTTTGGTGTCTCTATGGTGAGATCTTGAGACTGGTGTGGTTAAACGTGATTACCAATAATTGGTAATCATTAACTGTGTTCAGTTACTGCCGTGCGCGGTGCTGCTCTACGCAGGTTGGTTCTTTCTGGATTGTTCTCTCAGCCCATTACCATGTGACTCTATACGTCATACCGTGGGCAGGGATGTTCCCCAGTTACATGTTAACCATTTCCCTGCTGAACATCTTTGCATTATAGCAGCACGCAGGCACATATAACATCTTACAACACCATCCCTCTGGTCCGTCTTTACGCTATAGCTAAAGAAAGTCACCATTTCTTCAATGACGGCTCCCAAACCCACCATCGCTTAGAAGGATACATGTAGGTCCATGTTGTTGTCACTCGCAAGGACAGAAGGACAGGAGGTTTCTTCAGGGGGGGTTGCAAACTTCCACCTGCCAATTATAACCCATCGAAAGACGATGTTCGGGTTATCCTGGTTCCTAAATCTCTGTTTGAGAGTGAAATTGGTCAGACTTTTTCTTTTATTCTCTCATGGGATGCCGGTGTCGCTGGCTAGGTCAACATTTATTGCGCATCCCTAATTGCCCTTGAACTGAGTGGCTTCTAGGCCATTTCAGAGGGCATTTAAGAGCCAACCACATTGCTGTGGCTCTGGAGTCACATGTAGACCAGACCAGGTCAGGACGGCAGATTTCATAGAATCATAGAATCTCTACAGTACAGAAGGAGGCCATTTAGCCCATCGAGTCTGCACCAACAGCAGTCCCAGCCAGACCATGTCCCTGTAACCCCATCTATCTACCCTGCTAATCCCCCTGATACTGAGGGGCAATTTACCATGGCCAATCCACCTAACCTGCACATCTTTGGCATGTGGGAGGAAACCGGAGCACCCGGAGGAAACCCACGCAGACACGGGGAGAACGTGCAAACTCCATGCAGACAGTGACCCAAGCTGGGAATCGAACCCGAGTCCCTGGCGCGGTGAGGCAGCAGTGCTAACCACTGTGCCACCGTGCAGCCCTTCCCTAAAGACCATAAGACCATAAGACATAGGAACAGAATTAGGCCACTCGGCCCATCGAGTCTGCTCCGCCATTCAATTATGGCTGATATTTTTCTCATCCCCATTCTCCTGGCTTTTCCCCATAACATTTGATCCCCTTATTAATCAAGAATCTATCTATCTCTGTCTTAAAGACACTCAATGACCCGGCCTCCACAGCCTTCTGCGGCAAAGAGTTCCACAGATTCACCGCACTCTGGCTGAAGAAATTCCTCCTCGTCTCTGTTTTAAAGGATTGTCCCTTTAGCCTGAGGTTGTGCCCTCTGGTTCTAGTTTTTCCTACCCGTGGAAACATCCTCTCCACGTCCACTCTATCCAGGCCTCGCAGTATCCTGTAAGTTTCAATAAGATCCCCCCTCATCCTTCTAAACTCCATCAAGTACAGACCCAGAGTCCTCAACCGTTCCTCATACGACAAGCTCTTCATTCCAGGGATCATTCTTGTGAACCTCCTCTGGACATTAGTGAACCAGATGGGTTTCTATGACAATTGAGGGTTGTTTTACGATCACCATTACTGAGACAAGCTTTCAATTCCAGGGGGTTATTTTTGATTAATTTAACCCAATGACCCAAGGCCGCTGGAGTCCTAGCTCAGTAACATCAGAAAGCCGCAATCTCTCCTATGTTGATAACGAGTTGGCAGCGGCAGCACTGGCATCTGGCCAGTGGGTTAATTCCTCAGGTACATCCAATGCACAAAAAAAGCGGGATTAAAGCAACTAACTCGTTTTAAATTCTTTCATGGAGTGTAGGCTTAGCCGACTAATGGGGAAAGGACAGGGAAGTGGGATTCATTGGCTGGGATGATCCGCAAACCACTCGCCCTCCCTCCCACCCTCACGACTCCCCCAACAGCCGCGGCAGGTTTTCTGGTGACGGAGGCAGGTCGCCATTGGCTGGTAGGTTCCCTGTCAGTGTGGTTGGCAGGCAACGTAAATGGACATTGCCTTCGGCGGGACTGGAAGGTCCTGGCCATCGGATTTTCTTTCAGGGAGTTGACACAGACACGATGGGCCAAATGGCCACCTATTTATGCTGCAAGATTCAATCATAGGATTATAGAATTGCTACAGTGGAGACAGAGGCCATTCGGCCTGACGATTCCTGCACCATCAACAATCCCACCCAGGTCCTATCCCCGTAACCGCATGTAGTTTATTTCATAGAATCCCTACAATGCAGAAGGAGGCCATTCGGCCTATCAATTCCTGCACCATCAACAATCCCACCCAGGCCCTATCCCCGTAACCCCCCCTGCTAATCCCCCTGAACAGTAAGAAGCCTCACAACACCAGGTTAAAGTCCAACAGGTTTATTTGGAATCACGAGCTTTCGGAGCGCCGCTCCTTCACTCCAGACTCCACTCACCTGATGAAGGGGCGGCGCTCCGAAAGCTCGTGATTCCAAATAAACCTGTTGGAGTTTAACCTGGTGTTGTGAGACTTCTCGCTGTGCCCACCCCAGTCCAACACCGGCATCTCCACATCACAATCCCCACCCAAAGTTAAGGGGCATTTGAGCATGGCCAGTGCACCTAACCAGCATGTCTTTTGGACTGTGGGAGGAAACCCACGCAGACACGGGGAGAATGTGCAAACTCCACACAGACAGTGACCCAAGCCGGGAACTGAACCCGGGTTCCTGGTGCTGTGAGGCAGCAGTGCTAACCGCTGTGCCATCGTGCCGCCCAGTATGGGTGTCTTATTGTGCAATGTTGTTGTCACTTGCTATTGCTTTGGATAATGCAGACCTATCAGCGAGCTCCCAGTTTCTATCTTTTCTTTATCTTTGGTGATGTTGTAGTTGATGCTGTGAGGGGTGAACAGAGCTGGAAAACTGACTTGCTCATTGATTTCCGAAATGATTGTGTAAAAAGGGGCCTGTTGACCAACAAGTACAGGCAAAGTCTTCACGTCGTTCAAATTTCAAAACCCCAACCATTTCCTTTCCGCCCATCATCTGTGGCTTAGATAGCACGAGGAACAGGCTCGGAAAATGATTAACCAACCAGTCTGTTGCAATTCTTGTTCTGCGATGTACTGCTAAGGTGGTTTTTTTGCGTAACAGGCTGTGAGTCACCCGCTTGTCACTGGGAACCAAACCTATGTGAATTGGCCCTGCTCTCTTGACACAATAATCGCCACACCTTCTCCCCCATCCCCACATAGTTTTGATGACCCATTGGGCGGCACGATGGCACAGCGGTTAGCACTGCTGCCTCACAGCGCCAGGGACCCGGGTTCAATTCCCGATTTGGGGCACTGTCTGTGTGGAGTCTGCACGTTCTCCCCGTGTCTCCGGGTGCTCCGGTTTCCTCCCACAGTCTAAATATGTGTGGGTTAGGTGGATTGGCCATGTTAAATTGTCCCAAAGAGTGGCATGGTGGCATGGTGGCAGAGTCTTTAACATTGCTGCCTCACAGTGCCAGAGACCCGGGTTCGATTCCCGGCTTGGGTCACTGTGCGGAGTTTGCACGTTTCCCTGTGTCTGTGTAGGTTTCCTCCGGATGCTCCGGTTTCCTCCCACAGTCTGAAAGACCTGCTGGTTTGGGTGCATTGGCCGTGCTAAATTCTCCCTCAGTGTACCCAAACAGGTGCCGGAGTGTGGCGACTAGGGGATTTTCACAGTAACTTCATTGCAGTGTTAATATAAGCCAATTTGTGACTAAATAAATAAAGATAGTTGGTTAACAAGACAATTATTAAGATATAGAATAAAGGTTTAGTCTCTCCCCCGGGGCAGCACATAGATCAAAATCAGTATGGGGTCTGGATTAAACATCCCCCTCTGGGGTACATATAGGGCAGATATTAGATATAGCTCTGGAGGCTGAGGGGATTGAGGGATATCGGGGGAAGGGGGGATCAGTCATGATCAAAATAAATGGCGGAGCAGGCTCGAAGGGCCAAGTGGCCTACTCCTGCTTCCAGTTCTAAGGCAGGCAAGATTGCTCCTGGCTGTAACTATTCTGCGTCGAATTGATACCAGGACAGGTTTGAGGGGCTAAGCAACCTCCGTCTGCCCCTTTCTGATGTTCCTGACAACCTTTGGATAGATTCCAGGTAAAACGTGGGAGTGGGATTATCCCGGCCATTCCCGCTGGTGGGATCATCTCATTCCACTGATGGCGCAACCCCCGCCCTTGGTGCGAACAACAGGAAACCCCTGTTGACAGCGGTGGGACTAGAATATTCCGCCACTAGGTGGGACCCCTCCGCTACCACGAAACACGCCGCGGGGTTGGGGGTGGGAATGGGGAGTCCCACCCAGAGACAGTGGGTGGAATTCTCCCAGCATGCCTGCTGCAAGTTTAGTGGTGGGAGGGGGGAGCATGGAGAGATTCTGTCGAGAGTCAAAAAGCTGACAGAAAATCCGGTCGTAATTTTCCCAGTGAGAAGCCAATGGTGGCTCACTCTTCCCAGTGGCATTCATTCACATCTCATGAATGCTCATTGAAACAGCTGCCCGGGCATCCCATCAGGCCTTTCAATCTTGCGTCATGCCAACGGGGAAATTGCCGATGAGTGGTGTTCGCGAGGTGGTCCTCAGTTCATCAGAGACTTAAAGGTGATTCCCCCCCAAACTCGATTTTCAAGTTTGCTGATGACACCACTGTAGTGAGTCGGGTCTCAAACAACAATGTGACGGAGTACAGGAAAGAGATAGAGAATCTGGTGAACTGGTGCGACAATAATCTCTCCCTCAATGTCAACAAAATGAAGGAGATAGTCATCGACTTCAGGAAGCATGGTGGAGGGCATGTCCCTGTCTACATCAATGGGGATGAAGTAGAAAGGGTCGAGAGCTTCAAGTTTTTAGGTGTCCAGATCACCAACAACCTATCCTGGTCCCCCCATGCCGACACTATAGTTAAGAAAGCCCACCAACGCCTCTACTTTTTCAGGAGGCTAAGGAAATTTGGCATGTCAGCAACGACTCTCACCAACTTTTACAGATGCACCATAGAAAGCATTCTTTCTGGTTGTATCACAACTTGGTATGGCTCCTGCTCTGCCCAAGACCGCAAGAAGCTACAAAGGGTCATGGACATAGCCCAGTCCATCACGCAAACCAGCCTCCCATCCATTGACTCTGTCTACACTTCCCGCTGCCTTGGAAAAGCAGCCAGCATAATCAAGGACCCCACGCAGCCCGGACATTCTCTCTTCCACCTTCTTCCGTTGGGAAAAAGATACAAAAGTCTGAGAATATATACCGACTGACTCAAGAACAGCTTCTTCCCTGCTGCCACCAGAGTGGACCTACCTCATATTAAGTTGATCTTTCTCTACACCCTAGCTATGACTGTAACACTATATTCTGCACTCGCTCCTTTCCTTCTCTATGAATGGTATGCTTTGTCTGTATAGCGCACAAGAAACAATGCTTTTCACTGTATGCTAATACATGCGACAATAATAAATCAAATCAAATCAAGTCAGCAACATTCTGCCATAGTGCTGCACTGCTCCAGATGTGCTGGACATGGGGAAGACCAGTTCCTACCTTCATGTCTTCATGGACAGCACCGTGCTGCTGGACCCATGGACCCTCTTGTGTCACCGTCTCGGATCAGTACTGCACCTGGGGTTGGGGAGTAAAGGGTTCTCCTTCCCCCTGGTACCTCACAGGAGTATCTATCTGTACGGCACTGTGCTGGTGGACCCATGGACCTTCCTGTGTCACCGTCTCGGATCAGTACTATACCCGGGGTTGGGGAGTAAAGGGTTCTTCTTTCTTCCCAGTGTCTCAGAGGAGTGTCTATCTGTACAGCACTGTGCTGCGGGATCCGTACAGCCACCACAGCAAAGCTCCGAAGTTGGACTGGGGGTGGAGTGCCAGATGATGCTGCGGGAGGAGGATGGGGGTGTGGCCTAATGGAGACGTGGGGGGCAATGTGGAAGGAGGGCTGTGCGTGGAGGAGAGGGGAAAGATGGGGGCTCAAGATGGCACACAGAGGGGCAAGGAGATGGATGAGGAAGATGAACAATGGGAGGCAGAGAGAAGACTGTGCGGAGAGAAGCTGGACCCTGACAAGGCTTCATGAGAAGCTCATATACAAGGGGATCTAAGAGATACACCTCGTTCCCTGGAAGGGGATGGATGAAGTCTCCAGGTGCAGTGGGTAGAGGTCCAAGTGGGACATGGGCACCTCGCTGGTGATGAGCTTGGGGAGGAGAGTGATTGAATCGAGGTACAGGCTTCGTCTCGAGGCTGCTAGACTTTTCCACTGGTTGCTGACATCCTGTCTGGTGAAGACAGGTGGTCTGGAGAGAGCGATATGAGTGCTGGACTGGTGTTTAAATATGGCACCGGGGAAAGCCATAAAACGATGCAAAAACCCCTGGGAAGAGCGGGAGAGACAGGGAGAGGTTAATCAAAAGAGGCGAGAAGACAGGGCAAGGTTAAAAAACAAAATTCCCAGTAAGGGAAGGAGACAGAGAATAAAGGTGTGCCCCAAGATATTATTATAGTGCAGAGGTGTGGGTATGACATGTAAAAGGTCGAGAACCTCTGGTCCATATTGCAACAGCGCAGTTCCAAAGAAGTGGTTATGCAATATAAATGCATGTCTTTCTCTCTCTCCAGTAAGAAGCCTAACAACACCAGGTTAAAGTCCAACAGGTTTATTTGGTAGCAAAAGCCACTAGCTTTTGGAACAGGCTGTTCCTTCGTCAGGTGGGTGTGAGTTCTGATCACAAACAGGGCACAAAGACACAAACTCAATTTACATAAATAATGATTGGAATGCGAGTCTTTACAGCTAATCAAGTCTTAAAGGTACAGACAATGTCTGCACATTCCAATCATTATTCATGTAAATTGAGTTTGTGTCTTTGTGCCCTGTTTGTGATCAGAACTCCCACCCACCTGACGAAGGAACAGCCTGTTCCGAAAGCTTGTGTGGCTTTTGCTACCCAATAAACCTGTTGGACTTTAACCTGGTGTTGTTAAACTTCTTACTGTGTTTACCCCAGTCCAACGCCGGCATCTCCACGTCATTTCTCTCTCTACACCAGGGGACCACAAGAGGCCTGCAAATGGTGCTCGGCCAAGCTCAGAGTTTCCACGCTGAACATCACCATTATCTCTCTGTCGCGATGCCTCCAACTGATTTAGCGTCAATTCCACGATTCTTAATCTTCTTAAAAAAACCTTGGAATTGGTACTTTGTCAAGTCAAAGTACATTATATCCTTTCCGCAGGAAGGCAATCACTCACACTGTGAATTACAGCAGATTAGCAAGGGATGGCCTGTTTGTAATCCATGGCATGTCATCCTGGCTCATTTGGTACAACTCCTTATTGTGGGAAAGAAAAGACCCAAAGTGGCCAGACTGTGTTGTCCGTGGATGATGGGTGTACTTATTCCTGTCACTATAAATGAGGGTACAGAAACCTACAATGGAATAGGGTCAACATAGAAAAGTGACAGCGGGGAGCAAAGCTTTGCAAGCTGAAAATATATTCAGATACCAGACTTTTTAAAACAAGTGATAGGTTCTGACGTGTAGTACATATTGCAGAATTCAATATAAATGCACGTGCTGTATGTTCCCCGACATTTAAGAGATATCTGAAGTAAAGTAAGGCTAACATTGACACTGCAATGAAGTTACTGTGAAAATCCCCTAGTCGCCACAGACCGGCGCCTGTTCGGGTACACCGAGAGAGAATTTAGCATGGCCAATCAATCTAACCCGCACATCTTTGGACTGTGGGAGGAAACCGGAGCACCTGGAGGAAACCCACGCAGACACGGGGAGAATGTGCAAACTCCACACAGTTACCCAAGGCCGGAATCGAACCCGGGTCCCACAAATGAAGTTTTCAAAAATTTTCTGTCCCCCTTCTTAAATATGAACATTAGTTATCTGCCAGTCTCCTGGCTCTACAGTTTTTTCTAACAGATGATTAAATATCAATTGTAATACCTTGCAACCACTTCCTTGGGTTATTTTAAATGTCTGGGTGCAATCCATTTAGACCAGGGGTTTTATCCTCATTGTATTTAATTAGTTTCTTCAATTTATCATTTAAAAAAAATTTAAATGCACATATTCCGAAAGAATGTTCCCAATGGTGGGGGAGTCCAGAGCTAGGAGTCATAGATTGAGGATAAGGGGTAAACCTTTTAGAACTGAGGTGAGGAGAAATTTCTTCACCCAGAGAGTGGTGAATGTGTGGAATTCACTCCCACAGAATGTAGTTGAGGCCAAAACGTTGTCTGATTTCAGGAAGAAATTAGATATCGCTCTTGGGGCTAAAAGGATCAAGGGATGGGGCGGGGTGGGGCGGAATCGGGATATTGAATTCAATGATCAAAAATGAATGGTGGAACAGGCTCGAAGAATCGAATGGCCTCCTCCTGCTTCTAGTTTCCATGTTTCTATGTTTTTATATATCATTACTCATCTAACCATTTAATGTCATACTTCCTGATCTACCTCCCTTGTAAATACCAAAGCAAAATAATGATTTAATATTTCAGCCATCTGTCTCTCGTCACCTGTTATATTATCCTGTGTATCCCTTAACAATCTTATTCCCATTACTGAGGTGCCTGTAAAATATCTCACCACTTTGTTTCACGTTCTTCGATAATTTAATTTCGTAGTCCCTCTTTGCCTTCCGAATTGTGTTTTCGACTTGTGTCTGAACCTCTTTTTACTCTCTGCTACTGAAATATTTCCTCAGAGACCAGTGTCCCTTCTCCAGATTCCCTTTATTGACAAACTCTGTCCCACTCCGAGAGTGCTTCAGTTCCACACTCTGAATCTCGAGTGTCAGCAGACCTGACACTCCTCACTATATACACAGGTGAGACTCTCTGATTGGGCAGGCAATTGCTACCTCAATCAGGGAGCTCATACTCCAAGAGGCTCACCTCATGAGCTAGTTGAGTTATTACAGTTATCACGCACTCCACTGTTGTCCATGTACTTAATCTATGCCTCCTTCCTAACCTTCAGTTGCTCCTCATGCCTCAATTCATCCATGGAGTTCTAACTAGTGTTTAGCTCATTTTTTCCCAGCAGAATGCATTCTTCCTGTGCTTTGCTGGGCACTATTTTAAATGTTTCCTATCATTCTACATTGTTTGTCAATATTACTGCCCATTTTATTTTCCAAAGCCCTACTCTCAGTTCCTCAAAATGAGCCTCTTTCTTCAACCTTTTAGCCTGGTTTTCATCAGTCTCTATTATCATCCAAAAACATATGATATTATGATCACTATTGCCTTGGTGTTCCTGACTGTTAATTCTTTGTGCCCTGGTTCATTTGCCCATTACTAGATCCAGTAACAAATCTTCCCCTATCAGGATTTTTACATATTCTGGACACATTGTAGGAACATTATTCCCTTATCCCCTTTGCCTACACACTTTGTCCAATTAATAATTCCCCATGATTATTATTCCATCCTTTTAACTCAAGTCCCTAATTTGCATATTTCTTCCCCCATTTCTCTTCCAATGTCGAGTGATCTATAGATTCCACCGAATAATGTGGTTGATCTTTTGGCTCTAGTCATATGGCTAGGGGTCGCAGATTTCCACTAGCTATGTCCATATAGAGGTGAACTCATGATCTCCTGTGGGGTTGCTCATGGGGAATTGGAGAATGGAGTGTTTTATAACAACAGGAGTAATGGAGAAAAGGTTATTAGGGACAGCGATTGATGGTGATAAAATTCTGTTTTAGTCTGGGACCAAAAACAGTGACTGGTGATGGCAATAACTCTCTGAATCAAACCCAGAGCTTCTGCCTCAGAGGCATGGCTGCTACTGTTTTAGTCACATGACCTCCAGGCGGCACAGTGGTTAGCACTGCTGCTTCACAGCGCCAGGGACCCACGTTCGATTCCTGGCTTGGGTTACTGTCTGTGTGGAGTTTGCACGTTCACCCCATGTCTGCGTGGGTTTCCCCCGGGTGCTCCGGTTTCCTCCCACACTACAAAGATGTGCTGGTTAAGGGGATTGGCCATGCTAAATTGCCCCTTAGCGTCCAAAAATGTGTAGGTTGTGGGATTAGAGCGGTAATTGTGTGGGATTGCGGGGATAGGTAAAATGGCCACCATCTCACAATTTATCAGTGAAAACCACGGTGAGCTTTATTAGGTACCTTGACACATGGAGGAATACCGACCTGTTCAAATTGGACAAGGTAAAGAAAAGATTCTCAGTTCAGTAGTGTAGCAATCAGTCGTCACTCTGGACTTGGTTGAACTTTTGTGGGCCTGGATCCATAGAACCACAGAATCCGTACGGTGTCGGATGGAGGCATTCGGCCCATCGAGTATGCACTGACTCTCTGACGGCGCATCTTAGCTATCCCCGTAATCCCACACATTTACCGTGTTAATCCCACAACCTGGAGGAAACCAAGCAGACACGGGGAGAACGTGCAGGGTCCACACAGGCATTGAGCAAGCCAGGAATTGAACACAGATCTCTGGAGCCGTGAGGCAGCAGTGCTAACAACTGGGACATCGTCCCACCCGAATATCATGTAGCCAAAACAATAGCAGCCCTGCCTCGATGGTAGAAGCTCTGGGTTTCATTCAGAGAGATATTATAACCTGGATTTGGGAGAGTTGGTTTGAATCTGGATTTGGGAGATTTGGCGTGGATCTGGATTTGGGAGAGTTGGTGTGGGCCTGAATTTGGGTGAGTTGGTGTGGGCCTGAATTTGGGAGAGTTGGTGTGGGCCTGAATTTGGGAGAGTTGGTGTGGGTCTGGATTTGGGAGAGTTGGTGTGGATCTGGATTTCAGAGAGTTCGAGTTGATCTGGTTTTGGGCGAGTTGGTGTGTATCTGGATTTGGGAGATTTGATGTGGATCTGGATTTGGGAACATTGGAGTTGACCTGGATTTGGGAGAGTTGGTGTGGATCTGGAGTTGGGAGAGTTGTTGTAGATCTGGAATTGGGAGAGTTGGTTTGCATCTGGATTTGGGAGAGTTGGAGTGGATCTGGATTTGGGAGAGTTTGTTTGGTCTGGATTTGGGGGAGTTGATGTGGATCTGGATTTGGGAGTGTTGGTGTGGATCTGGATTTGGGAGAGTTGGTGTGGATCCGGATTTGGGAGAGTTGGAGTGGATCTGGATTTGGGAGAGTTTGTGTCGATCCAGATTTGGGAGAGTTGGAGTGGATCTGGATTTGGGAGAGTTGTTGTGGATCTGGATTTGGTAGTTTTGGTGTGTATCGGGATTTGGGAGAGTTGATTTGGATCTAGAGTTGGGACAATTGGTGTGGATCTAGATTTGGGAGAGTTGGTTTGGATCTGGATTTGGGAAGGTTGGTGTGGATCTGGAGTTCGGAGAGTTGGAGGTGTTCTCGATTTGGGGGAGTTGGTGTGGATCAGGATTTAGGATAGTTTTTGTGGATCTGGATTTGGGAGTGTTGGTATGGATCTGGATTTTGGAGAGTTGGAGTGGATCTGGATTTGGGAGAGTTGGTGTGGATCTGGATTTCGGAGAGTTCGAGTTGATCTGGTTTTTGGGACAGTTGATGTGTATCAGGATTTGGGAGATTTTATGTGGATCTGGATTTGGGAACATTGGAGTTGATCTGTATTTGGGAGTGTTGGTGTGGATCTGGAGTTGGGAGAGTTGGAGTGGGTCTGGAGTTGGGAGAGTTGGTTTGGATCTGGATTTGGCGGAGTTGGTGTGGATCTGGATTTGGGACAGTTGGAGTGGATCTGGATTTGGGAGATTTGGTGCGGATCTGGATTTGGGAGAGTGGGTGTGGATCTGGATTTGGGAGAGATTGTGTGGATCTGGATTTGGGAGATTTGGTGTGGATCTGGATTTGGGAGAATGCTGTGGATCTGGATTTGGCAGAGTTCGTGTGGATCTGGAGTTTGGAGAGTTGGTTTGAATCTGGATTTGGGAGAGTTGGTGTTGATCTAGATTTGGGAGAATTTGTGTGCATCTGGATGCGGGAGAGTTGGAGTGGATTTGGATTTGGGAGAGTTGGTGTAGATCTTGAATTGGGAACATTGTTGTTGAACTGGCGTTTGGAGAGTTGGAGGTTTCTGGATTTGGGACAGTTGGTTTGGATCTAGATTTGGGAGAGTTGGTGTGGATCTGGATTTAGGAGAGTTGGTGTGGATCTCATTTGGGAGAGTTGGTGTGGATCTGGATTTGGGAAAGTTGGTGTGGATCTGCATTTGGGAGAGTTGTGGTGGATCTGGATTTGGAAACATTGGAGTGCATCTGGATTAGGGCGAGTTGATGTGGATCTGGATTTAGGAGAGTTGGTGTGGAGCTGGATTTGGGAAGGTTAGTGTGGATCTGGAATTTGCAGGGTTGGAGGCGTCATGGATTCGGGAGAGTTGGTGTGGATTTGCACTTGGGAGAGTTGGTGTGGATCTGGATTTAGGAGGGTTGATGTGGATCTGGATTTGGATAATTAGGTGTGGATCTGGATTTGGGTCATTAGGTGTGGATCTGGATTTGGGAGAGTTGGTGTGGATCTGGATTTGGGTCATTAGGTGTGGATCTGGATTTGGGTCATTAGGTGTGGATCTGGATTTGGGTCATTAGGTGTGGATCTGGATTTGGGTCATTAGGTGTGGATCTGGATTTGGGTCATTAGGTGTGGATCTGGATTTGGGTCATTAGGTGTGGATCTGGATTTGGGAGAGTTGCTGTGGATTTGGATTTGGGAGAGTTGATGTGGATCTGTAGTTGGGAGAGCTGGTGTGAATCTGGATTTGGGAGAGTTGATGTGGATCTGTAGTTGGGAGAGTTGGTGTGGATCAGGATTTGGGAGAGTTGATGTGGATCTGGATTTTTTTTTAACAGTGCAGCACAAAACAGGCCCTTCGGCCCACGATGTTGTGCCGAGCTTTATCTGAAACCAAGATCAAGCTATCCCACTCCCTATCATCCTGGTGTGCTCCATGTGCCTATCCAATAACCGCTTAAATGTTCCTAAAGTGTCTGACTCCACTATCACTGCAGGCAGTCCATTCCACACCCCAACCACTCTCTGCGTAAAGAACCTACCTCTGATATCCTTCCTATATCTCCCACCACGAACCCTATAGTTATGCCCCCTTGTAATAGCTCCATCCACCCGAGGAAATAGTCTTTGAACGTTCATTCTATCTATCCCCTTCATCATTTTATAAACCTCTATTAAGTCTCCCCTCAACCTCCTCCGCTCCAGAGAGAACAGCCCTAGCTCCCTCAACCTTTCCTCATAAGACCTACCCTCCAAACCAGGCAGCATCCTGGTAAATCTCCTCTGCACTCTTTCCAGCGCTTCCACATCCTTCTTATAGTGAGGTGACCAGAACTGCACACAATATTCCAAATGTGGTCTCACCAAGGTCCTGTACAGTTGCAGCATAACCCCACGGCTCTTAAACTCCAACCCCCTGTTAATAAAAGCTAACACACAATAGGCCTTCTTCACAGCTCTATCCACTTGACTGGCAACCTTTAGAGATCTGTGGATATGGACCCCAAGATCTCTCTGTTCCTCCACAGTCTTCAGAACCCTACCTTTGACCCTGTAATCCACATTTAAATTAGTCCTACCAAAATGAATCACCTCACATTTCTCAGGGTTAAACTCCATTTGCCATTTTTCAGCCCAGCTTTGCATCCTATCTATGTCTCTTTGCAGCCTACAACTGCCCTCCACCTCATCCACTACTCCACCAATCTTGGTGTCATCAGCAAATTTACTGATCCACCCTTCAGCCCCCTCCTCTAAGTCATTAATAAAAATCACAAAGAGTAGAGGACCAAGCACTGATCCCTGCGGCACTCCGCTAGCAACATGCCTCCAATCCGTAAATTTTCCATCGACCACCACCCTCTGTCTTCGATCAGATAGCCAGTTACCTATCCAATCTGCCAACTTTCCCTCTATCCCACACCTCCTCACTTTCATCATAAGCCGACCATGGGGGACCTTATCAAATGCCTTACTAAAATCCATGTATATGACATCAACTGTCCTACCTTCATCAACACACTTAGTTACCTCCTCAAAAAATTCTATCAAATTTGTGAGGCACAACTTGCCCTTCACGAATCCGTGCTGACTATCCCGGATTAATCCGCATCTTTCTAAATGATCGTAAATCCCATCTCTAAGGACCTTTTCCATCAATTTACCAACCACCGAAGTAAGACTAACCGGTCTATAATTACCAGGGTCATTTCTATTCCCTTTCTTAAACAGAGGAACAAGATTCGCCATTCTCCAGTCCTCTGGCACCATCCCCGTGGACAGCGAGGACCCAAAGATCAAAGCCAAAGGCTCTGCAATCTCATCCCTTGCCTCCCAAAGAATCCTAGGATACATTTCATCAGGCCCAGGGGACTTAGCGACCTTCAGTTTATTCAAAACTGCCAGGACATCCTCCCTCCGAACATCTATTTCCTCCAGCCTATTAGCCTGTAACACCTTCTCTTCCTCAAAAACATGGCCCCTCTCCTTGGTGAACACTGAAGAAAAGTATTCATTCATCACCTCACCTATCTTTACTGACTCCATACACAAGTTCCCACTACTGTCCTTGACCGGCCCTAACCTCACCCTGGTCATTCTTTTATTCCTCACATAAGAGTAAAAAGCCTTGGGGTTTTCCTTGATCCGACCCGCCAAGGACTTCTCGTGTCCCCTCCTAGCTCTCCTAAGCCCCTTTTTCAGCTCATTCCTTGCTAACTTGTAACCCTCAATCGAGCCATCTGAACCTTATTTCCTCATCCCTACATAAGCTTCTCTCTCCCTTTGGGAGAGTTGATGTGGATTTGGATTTCGGAGAGTTGGTGTAGATCTTGAATTGGGAGAGTTGGTTTGGATCTTGAGTTGGAAAGGTTGTTGTGGATCTGGAGTTCGGAAAGTTGGAGGCGTTCTGGATTTGGGCGAGTTGGAGTGGATCTGGATTTGGGAGGGTTGGAGTGGATTTGGACTTGGGAGAGTTGGTGTGAATCTGGATTTGGGAGAGTTGGTGTGGATCTGGATTTGGGAGAGTTGGTGTGGATCTGGATTTGGGAAAGTTGGTGTGGATCTGGAGTTCGGAGCATTGGAGGCGTTCTGGATTTGGGAGAGTTGGTGTGGATCTGGATTTGGGAATGTTGCTGTGGATCTGGAGTTCGGAGCATTGGAGGCGTTCTGGATTTGGGAGAGTTGGCATGGATCTGGATTTGGGAGAGTTCGAGTGAAGTTGGATTTGGGAGAGTTGATGTGGATCTGGATTTGGGAGAGTTGGTGTGGATCTGGATTTGGGAGAGTTGGTGCGGATCTGGATTTGGGAGAGTTGGTGTGGATCTGGATTTGGTGCGGATCTGTTTTTGGGGGAGTTTGTGTGGATCTGGAGTTTGGAGAGTTGGTTTGAAACTGGATTTGGGAGAGTTGGTATTGATCTAGATTTGGGAGAATTTGTGTGCATCTGGATGTGGGAGAGTTGGAGTGGATTTGGATTTGGGAGAATTTGTGTGCATCTGGATGTGGGAGAGTTGGAGTGGATTTGGATTTGGGAGAATTTGTGTGCATCTGGATGTGGGAGAGTTGGAGTGGATTTGGATTTGGGAGAATTTGTGTGCATCTGGATGTGGGAGAGTTGGAGTGGATTTGGATTTGGGAGAGTTGGTGTAGATCTTGAATTGGGAACATTGTTGTTGAACTGGCGTTTGGAGAGTTGGAGGTTTCTGGATTTGGGAGAGTTGGTGTGGATCTGGATTTAGGAGTGTTGGTGTGGATCTCATTTGGGAGAGTTGGTGTGGATCTGGATTTGGGAGAGATGATGTGGATCTGGATTTGGAAGAGTTGGTGTGGATCTGCATTTGGGAGAGCTGGGGTGGATCTGGATTTGGAAACATTGGAGTGCATCTGGATTTGGGCGAGTTGATGTGGATCTGGATTTAGGAGAGTTGGTGTGGATCTGGATTGAGGCGAGTTAGTGTGGATCTGGATTTGGGAAGAGTTGGTGTGAATCTGGATTTGGGAGAGTTGGTGTGGATCTGGATTTGGGAGAGTTGGTGTGGATCTGGTTTTTGGACAATTGGTGTGGATCTGGATTTGGGAGAGTTGGTGTGGATCTGGATTTGGGAGAGTTGGTGTGGATCTGGTTTTTGGACAATTGGTGTGGATCTGGATTTGGGAGAGTTGGTGTGGATGTGGTTTTTGGACAGTTGGTGTGGATCTGGATTTGGGGAGTTGGTGTGGATCTGGAAGGATTGGAGTGGGTCTGAATTTGGGGGTGTTGGAGTTGATGTGGATTTGGTACAATTCACAGGGATCAAGAATCGGGGGAAACATTGCCCACAGCGACGTTCCGTGGGGCTGTGAACCCAGTACGTATTACAATGAGCAAATCTGGGAAGGGGGGGGGGGGGGGGGTGGATTTCAGTGCAGTTGTGCTGTCCAAATACTCAGTGGGCAGCTTTGCTACATTCCAATGCAGCTGGAGCAGTCATACTGATGCAACTGGACTCGACAGGGCAAATTTGGAGTTGCATTGCAGCAGCAGGTTACACGCAACCCACACACACTCTCTCAACTCTTCCCCAAACCTTCTTATTATAGAAAGTGTGTTTATAGGGCAAAGATGCTGCTGCCGCTGCAACTGCATGCTTGCAACTGACTCGCTCCCCTCTCTCTCCCTTTCTCTCTGTGTGGCTGGCTTGCTCTCAATTGCAGCCTTTATGTAGGGGTCTAAAAATAGCTTGCTTGCACTACCATATAAGGGAGCAGGAGAGCAGGGTGTAGCGAATCAGGGGAGGTGTCTCATCCTCTGCGCCAATGGGGGATGGAGGCCAATATGTGTCGAGCTCTGCCACTGGCTGCTGGTTACATCAGCGTCCCCAATACGGAAGCAGACCGTGATGGACAGAAGCTGTGTGTTCCTCCCCTCTTGTCCAGCTGCTCTGTTGACTATGTGTGTATCTCTGCTGCTTTCTTTCTGTCTCTCTCTCTCCCTCTTTCCCACCCCCCTCCCCCTTTGCATTGGAGCCCAGTGGTGCGTTCTGTTCCAGAGGCAGATAGATAGAAAAAAATTAAAGCAAGGATTGCATTAGCAGAAGGATCGCCAATGCGGAAATACACAGCTATCACATGTCCCTGAATCCATCCTTGTTCAAAGATCTGCTGGCGTCGGAGTCTACCCAATCAAAGACACTGACTTTTCCATTTATTCTGCTCTCCACAAAGAGACTTTGGCTTTGTACTGACTGGAATAGCAAAGACTGGCTGCTTTTTTTGTGTGTGTGGGTTGCCAAAAGCAGGAATCGACCCCACTCTTCTTATCCCCCCCCCTCCCTTCCCTTCCCTTCCCTCCCCCTGTCTTTTCTCTCCCCCCTTTTCCTTCCCCCATCATCACCAGCACCATGGATGTCTTGGCAAATTACAGTATCTTTCAAGAACTACAACTTGTTCACGACACAGGGTATTTTTCTTCGCAACCTTCTTTGGAAGAGAATTGGCAGCAGGTGAATGTTTGTGTTATTTTTTTTAAAAAAGTCTTATTGCCATCGGGGAACGCCATCTGGTGCGGCTCAGGTTTATTTATTAAGGTGATGTCTTTTGGGGGGAGTAATGGTGTTACTGACTCGACAACAGAATCATTGCAACTTGTCAGGAAGCTGTATCCAGCAGAGCAACTTTTTCCCCCATTTTTAAATGGAAAGACATCAGAGTTACATGTGTGTTGAATGTGAAATGTAATGTTACCGTATCAGTGTAGATTTGCAGTGTGTTTTATATGGGGCAATTCTCCGATTTAGCAACAGGATGGAATTGGATTGATCTTGTTTTGGAGACATGTGATTCTATTTCATCCCAGTTGCAAACATTATAAACAGCGGACAGTTCATTTGTGACTTTGTAAGTTGAAATCTGTTAGTTACATTTCCCCCATCTATCTCTGGTTCACCTTTCCAGGCGCCCCCCTGGGTTTTTTTTGTACATTGTGTCCCTGAATCCTTGTCGCCGTTTAATCAAAAGTCCCCTTGCATTTTATTTTTTTGTTACAAGAAGGAATCCCACCGGATTCTCCCATGAATTCCAGTTCGGAAGGGTGGATTTGGGCAATTGTTTTTTGGGTCACCCCTCCAGTAATTATGTTGCAACTGCTGGCCATCCATTTGTCATTTTCAATTGGGGGGGGGGGGGGGGGGTGTGAGAAATCAAGGGGATAGACTCGTCTGAATCTCAATGAAAAAATCTAAGTGGCGAATCTGTGGCGTTTTACGGTTTCAATGTGCTTAATGACCGGGGCAACACAATACAGCCGGTGATTAATGAAATGCGACTTAACCAGTGCTTAATGTAATAGGATTCTATCTAATAAAGCATGCCCAAGGGTTAGTTGTCAGGTGAGACTTTACTAAACTGCTTTTTGAATTCTCAACATCATGAATAATCCTCCTTCCGCCCTCACTATATCATCAATTACAATGGCTTTATTGCCCAATGTTGTTAACATTTCACCCTAGGTTGGGGTATTATTACCTGTAGCAATTTCAGAGGCAGTGTTACAACTGCATCTCTCCCCTGTTGTAACCGAGTTCCTGGCATTCCCTATTGCAACATTTTTACAACAGTGACTTCAGATGCTCCCTTGACTTGTGTGTTACAGTCGCTTCACACAATAAAAAAAATTAAACTATGGTAACATTTCTCTCGTCGTTGGGGGGGGGGGGGAGGGGAGAGAATCGCATCGTTTTCTCTTAAAGTGACAACATGTGCATTTTATGATGAGTTGGAAATTGAAGACAATCTTGCCCCCATGGGGGAGTTATTTTAAAATTCGTATTGAGCCTAAATAAAAAGGAGTTAAAATTTGAGAACTGGCTGTTTGGATCTGTGTTCCTCTAAATTGAACAGATTTGGGGTTATTTGATTAAAAGGCTTTTGATTTGAGATGCTAGCTGGAAACTCAGAAACAATGAGCCATATCCTTAAAGCGAGGACATCTGGGATTTGACACAAAAGATGGTGCAGGTTGTGAATTCTCCCACCTCCAAAGGTTGCGGAGGCTGGGTGGATCGGAGCATTCACGATTTGAGTTTAATTTGAGATGTTTTGTTGGTTAAAGGTATGGGGATGTGGGAACGTTGCAGGGAAATGGGTTGAATGATGGGGGAGGCTCGGTGGGCTGAATGATTGCTTCCTGTGCCATGTTTCCATCTTTCCCCACACGGACACCAGCAATGAGTCGCTGGTCTCCGACTGGAAGGAATGTTGTGTGGGGGAAATTTTTGTCACACTGACCCCTCCACCATAGAGCCCCACTACCACAGACCATCCCTCACCCCCACTCATCCATGGAACCATAGAATCCTTACAGTGCAGAACAAGGCCAACCCTCCGAAAGAGCATCTTTCCCAGGACCACACTGCTACCCTATCTCTCGAACCCACATGTTCACCATGGCCAATCAACCTAACTCACACCACTTTGGAGTGTGGGAGGAAACTGGAGCACCCGAGGGAAGCCCATGCAGACATGGGGAGAACATGCAAACTCCACACAGTCACCCAAGGCCGGGAATTGAACCCAGGTCCCTGGCGCTGTGAGGCAGCAGTGCTAACCTCAGTGCTATTGTGCTCCCCCACTGCCCCTTCCCCTCTCTGCCCCAACTGCCAGCTTAATTTAACCCATTTCCTTTCTCCTCTTGCTTTTCATCGCTTGGATCCTTTCTCCACCATCCATCCGATTGGGAGGAAGAATTGTAGTTGGGGTGAGGTTCCAGGCGGCCTGTGCCTCCTCGCGTGGCCAGTTAGTGCAGCTACTCCCTGGGTTGGTGAGAATGGGGAAGGCTCATCCATTAAGCCAGCAACATTGCCAACCACCAGCACCCCCCGCTCCCTCACACGTCCAACCCTCTTTTAAAAGGACGCCCACTCTCCAATGGGAATATGCATTTCATACTTCATTCTCCAAAGAAAAAGGCCAAAATGTACATCCCATCTGTGAAGGTCAACCCGCCTTGTACCAATTTTGAGACTGTATCCCACTCGTCCTCCCCAACCCCCTGTCCCACCATGCTGCCACCACCTTGTGTCAGATCCATGACCTGCTATCAAAAAGAATGACTTCCTTTGTAAGGCACCATTCATAACCTTGCAATCCCAATAGCCAAGGAACATTCAAAGTGTAGCTAGCCAATGAATGCACAGTGGCCTCCGAGATACAGCAATGGGATTAATGACCAGCTAACCTGTTTCAATGATGTTGGCTGAGGGACGTTGTGGGGGGGATAATAATGCTATGGGATCTTTCATACTCCCCCCTCCCCGAGGAGGGCAGACAATGCCTCCGTGTAATGTCCTATCTGAAGGATTGTATCTCTGCCAGTGCAGCACTGCTGCCCCTCAGCGCCAGGGACCCGGGTTCTATTCCGGCCTTGAGTCACTGCCTGTGTAGAGTTTGCACATTCTCCCTGTGTCTGCGTGGGTTTCCTCCGGGTGCTCCGGTTTCCTCCCACAGTCCAAGGATGTGCATGTTAGGTGGATTTGCCATGTTAAATTGCCCCTTAGTGTCCAAAGATGTGCAGGTTAGAGGTTAAATGTGCAGGGTTACTGGTAACTCTGTCAGAGAGTTGGTGCAGAGCTGATGGACTGAATGGCCTCCTTCTGCACTGTAGGGATTCTATGACCACCACGCCCACAGGAGCATCAGGCTAAGTTTCTGATGTTGGGTCTTGATCTCCCAAGTGGTCATTCCAGGTTTTAAGCGCGTCGGGGCCTGCGGAGGGAAGAAAGCCATTCTGCACTTGTGCTTCCTTGGAGATGGGTGAAATCTTGGATGAGAGAGAGAGAGAGGACATCTATCATAGCTGCTCTTCATAGGGTCAGTGGCTGCTGAGGCTTTCACAAGATCCCAGGAAGAGTCCTTTGTTCTCGTGTGTGTTATAAGCTATGTACTGTAACAGTTGGCATCAGAGAGGACGACCTGCCCAGCAGTAGTCTCAATTAGCGATCATGTTTCTCATAGACACGGATGCCAATCGCCCAGTTGAAGGTCTCGATATGTTTTTGGCACTTGTTTAAATCACTCGGCTTGAATACTTCCATCTGACTGAACGCTTTTGCTTCAGTCTTGCTGCTTGCCTTAACTGGGGGAGTGGAGTTGCGCTGAAATATAGATATCTTTGCTCTGGTTTTCATGAAAGACTGCAAATGTGGGCAGCACGGTGGTTAGCACTGCTGCCTCACAGCGCCAGGGACCTGGGTTCAATTCCTGGCCTCGGATCACTGTCTGTGCGGAGTCTGCAAGGGTTTCCTCCGGATGCTCCGGTTTCCTCCCACAGTCCAAAGATGTGCAGGTTAGGTGTATTGGCCATGCTAAATTGCCCCTTGGTGTCCCTGGATGCGTCGGTTAGAGGGATTAGCGGGGTAAATATGTGGGGTTACGGGGAGAGGGCCTGGGTGGGATTGTTGTCAGTGCGGACTTGGTGGACCAAATGGCCTCCTGTACTCTAGGGATTCTATGATGTGAGGGACCATGGCGCGCACACTGGCAGGGCTGGGGAAGCTGTCCTCTTTTCTGTAGTAAGTTTGGATCTGGAATGCACAGCCCGAGTGTGTAGTGGAAGAAAATTCCATCGACAGAGTAGGAATAAATGGGTGATTCTCACGTTGGCAGCCTGTGGCTAGTGGGGTATCGCAAGGATCAGTATTTGGGGGCCCAGCTGTTTACAATATAAATAATTGATTTGGATGTGGGGACCAAATGTAATATTTCCAAGTTCTCGGATGCTACAAAGCTGGGCGGGAATGTGTGTTGTGAGGAAGATATAAAGCAGCTACAGGAAGATTTGGACAGACTTAGTGAGTGGGAAAGAACATTGCAGATGGAATTTAATGTGGAAAAATGTGAGGCAATGCACTTTGGTCGAAGTAACAGATGTGCAGAGTATTTCCTGAATGGTAAGAAATTGGAAAGTGTGGATGTGCAGAGGGACCTGGGTGTCCTTGTCTATAAGTCACTGAAGGCTAGCATGCAGGTGCAGCAAGCTATTAGGAAGGTTAATGGAATGTGGGCCTTTATCACAAGAGGATTTGAGTACAGGGATAGTGAGGTCTTGTTTCAGTTGTATAGGAGCTTGGTTAGACCACACCTGGAGTACTGTGTGCGGTTTTGGTTCCCTTACATCAGAAAGGATATTACTACCATAGAGGGAGCGCAGCGAAGGTTCACCAGACTTGTTCCGGGGATGGCGGGACTGTCCTATGGAGAGAGATTGGGAAAACTGGGCCTGTATTCTCTGGAGTTTCAGAGCATGAGAGGAGATCTCATTGAAACCTACAAAATACTTCAAGGAATAGACAGGGGAGATGCGGTTAAGATGTTTCCCCCTTGGTTGGGGAGTCGGGAACCAGGGGGCACAATTTCACCATAAGGGGGAAGCCACTTGGGATCGGGATAAGGAGAAATTTCTTTACACAGAAGGTGGTGAATCTTTGGGATTCGCTACCCAGAGAGCTGTGGAAGCTCAGTCCCTGAGTGTGTTTAACACAGAGATTGATAGATTCTGATTAACAATAGTGTAAAGCGTTTTGGGGGCAGTGTGGGTAAAAGGTATTGTAGTGTCAGATCAGTTGTGATCATACTGAGCAGGCTCGATGGGCTGAATGGCCTCACTCCTGTCCCTTTGTTTCTAGTATCTTTCAAAAGTGAATAGGAACAACATTGGTAGGGAGTGCCACGTGGCCTCCATCTCTGTGCTGTATGATTCATTGGTCCAACAGGCTGGATTCATCAACTTCCCGGGAGCTATGCAGACAGAATTGGATGGCAAAAGTTGACTTTCTGTCTAGGGTCGGCACTCACTCACTCACTCTTGGAAGAATGTGGCCAGGTTTGCTATAAAGCAGTGCAGGAAATTGGCAGCGGTCTGGCATTTTACCCACTGCGGTGCCGTGGTCACATTTGCCTACTTACCTCAATGTCCGCCCGCCTTGCCCACCTTCCCCCACAACCCCACACTGCCCCGGTCACGTTTTCAGAGGTCTTCTTCCTCTGTTGCAGACTAAGTTAACCTTGACCAGTTCTTTTAGCCTGACGGAGAGAGACTAGCATTCCTGTGGTACCTTTCACAGCCCCGGGATGTCCTGAAGCGCTTTATCGTGTGTTTCTGCTGTGTAGCCAACTGTTGGAGTGTAGAAAAACATGGCAACCAATTTGCTCACAAGAAGATCCCAGCAATGTGACCCCGATGATTCGATAATGCGGTTTCCTGATGTTGGTTGAGGGATGAATGTTGGTCAGGACACTAGGCCATCTTTCAAATATTACCAGAGGATCATTTAACCATGACAGGGCAGGCAGTCGAGCCTTATTTTAGCTTCTCATCTTAATAACTAGCATGGTGTCATAGAGGCCACAGTGCAGTGGGGTGGTACAGTGGTTAGCGCTGCTGCCTCACAGCACCAGGGACCCGGGTTCGATTCCCGGCTTGGGTCACTGTCTGTGCAGAGACACAGTGCTGAGCAGTCACTTAGATTCTCCCCGTGTCCACGTGGGATTCCTCCGGGTGCTCCGGTTTCCTCCCACAGTCCGAAGGACGTGCTGGTTAGGTGCATTGGCCATGCTAAATTCTTCCGAACAGGCGTTGGAGTGTGGCGACTAGGGGATTTTCACAGTAACTTCATCGCAGTGTTAATGTAAGCCTACTTGTGACACTAACAAATAAACATTGAGGCAGAGCTGCTGCTTTTAGGTGGCTGGGTATAGAACAACAACTATGACTTTCCATTAAGGTGGTCAGAGCAGGATATTAGGTCAGGACTGACGGTGTGTATCTCTGTAAAACCTCCTTCATATTGATGAGTTGAGGATTGAGTCATTGTGTGCCCCGTGGTCTGTTCTGGGTGACCACAGGAGATGTTTAATATTCCCACGGTGTATCAGGTATCCGCGCCTGCTCGGGTTTGTACGGATGGGGTTTGGAGCTGCCCAGGAGGTACATGGGCAGGTTGACATCGGAGGCCTGTGTGTCTGGTCGTCCATGAGGTATTTGTTGCTGATTTGTTGGTGAGGACTGTTTGATATCCCCCGAGCTGCTTCAGGGTTGAAATCGCCTTTCCTGATGTAATGAGGTCCAAAATGGGCTGACGTGATTTCGAGTGGAGGCGAGGGATGTTGGTGAGTTGCTGGTGCGTGAGGAGACGTGAGAGACAGCACAGTGATTAGCACTGCTGCCCCTCAGCGCCCGGGACCCGGGTTCGATTCCCGGCTTGGGTCACTGTCTGAGTGGAATTTGCACATTCTCCCCGTGTCTGCGTGGGTTTCCTCCGGGTGCTCCGGTTTCCTCCCACAGTCCAAAGATCTGCGGATTAGTTGGATTGGCCATGCTAAATTGCCCCTTGGTGTCAGGGGGATTAGCAGGGTGAATATGTGGGGTTACGGAGATAGGGGCTGGGTGGGATTGTTGCCAGAGCAGGCTTGATGGGCCAAATGGCCTCTTTCTGCACTGCAGGGATTCTCTGATTTGTTTTCCTTGAGCATCACGGAGGGTCACAGCGTCATGGTTGCTAGGTTACGGACAGGGTGGGCAGCAATGTGTGCTAGTGGGTCGCCGGGGTGTTGGGGGGGTGGGGGAGAAGGTGGGTAAGTGATTGGTGTGACAGAATGCCAACTCTCAATCCAAAACCTGCTCTTGTGTGTGACTGGTTGTGGTGTTCGCTGTGTAAAAAGCACTGTTTAAAAATAGATGCTTTGGAGCGGTAATCTCTGAAGAGCCAGGGCGACAGGAGAGTGCACTGAAACACGGTATTGAGTGCTGAGCAGTCACTTAGATTCCCGCAGCGGCAAACAGTAACTGGATGAAATTTTCATCTTGTGTTCACATCAGATTGGGATATAAAACTCAGAGTACCAACATATTCAGGGCTTGTAAACTTGTCTTTTTCCAGAGAGGATCTTGCTATATAGTATTGATGGGTCCAGGCTTGTCACTGTACAACACTGGGGCCCGGGTCCGTCACAGTGTACCACTGGGGTCCGGGTCCGTCACTGCGTACCACTGGGGTCCGGGTCCGTCACTGCGTACCACTGGGGTCCGGGTCCGTCACAGTGTACCACTGGGGCCCGGGTCCGTCACAGTGTACCACTGGGGTCCGGGTCCGTCACTGCGTACCACTGGGGTCCGGGTCCGTCACAGCGTACCACTGGGGTCCGGGTCCGTCACTGTACACCACTGGGGTCCGGGTCCGTCACAGTGTACCACTGGGGTCCGGGTCCGTCACAGCGTACCACTGGGGTCCGGGTCCGTCACAGCGTACCACTGGGGTCCGGGTCTGTCACTGTACACCACTGGGGTCCGGGTCCGTCACAGCGTACCACTGGGGTCCGTCACTGCGTACCACTGGGGTCCGGGTCCGTCACTGCGTACCACTGGGGTCCGGGTCCGTCACTGTGTGCCACTGGGGTCCGGGTCCGTCACTGCGTGCCACTGGGTCCGGGTCCGTCACTGTACACCACTGGGGTCCGGGTCCGTCACTGCGTACCACTGGGGTCCGGGTCCGTCACTGCGTACCACTGGGGTCCGGGTCCGTCACAGCGTACCACTGGGGTCCGGGGCTGTCACTGTACACCACTGGGGTCCGGGTCTGTCACTGTACACCACTGGGGTCCGGGTCCGTCACTGCGTACCACTGGGGTCCGGGTCCGTCACTGTGTGCCACTGGGGTCCGGGTCCGTCACTGCGTACCACTGGGGTCCGGGTCCGTCACTGCGTACCACTGGGGTCCGTCGCTGCGTACCACTGGGGTCCGGGTCCGTCGCTGCGTACCACTGGGGTCCGGGTCCGTCACAGCGTACCACTGGGGTCCGGGTCCGTCGCTGCGTGCCACTGGGGTCCGGGTCCGTCACAGCGTACCACTGGGGTCCGGGTCCGTCACTGCGTACCACTGGGGTCCGTCGCTGCGTACCACTGGGGTCCGGGTCCGTCGCTGCGTACCACTGGGGTCCGGGTCCGTCACAGCGTACCACTGGGGTCCGTCGCTGCGTGCCACTGGGGTCCGGGTCCGTCACAGCGTACCACTGGGGTCCGGGTCCGTCACAGCGTACCACTGGGGACCGTCACAGCGTACCACTGGGGTCCGTCACAGCGTACCACTGGGGTCCGGGTCCGTCACAGCGTACCACTGGGGACCGTCACAGCGTACCACTGGGGTCCGGGTCCGTCACAGCGTACCACTGGGGTCCGTCACAGCGTACCACTGGGGTCCGGGTCCGTCGCTGCGTGCCACTGGGGTCCGTCACAGCGTACCACTGGGGTCCGGGTCCGTCGCTGCGTGCCACTGGGGTCCGGGTCCGTCACTGCGTACCACTGGGGTCCGGGTCCGTCACAGCGTACCACTGGGGTCCGGGACCGTCACAGCGTACCACTGGGGTCCGTCGCTGCGTGCCACTGGGGTCCGGGTCCGTCACAGCGTACCACTGGGGTCCGTCACAGCGTACCACTGGGGTCCGGGTCCGTCACTGCGTACCACTGGGGTCCGTCACAGCGTACCACTGGGGTCCGGGTCCGTCGCTGCGTGCCACTGGGGTCCGGGTCCGTCACTGTGTACCACTGGGGTCCGGGTCCGTCACAGCGTACCACTGGGGTCCGGGACCGTCACAGCGTACCACTGGGGTCCGTCACAGCGTACCACTGGGGTCCGGGTCCGTCACAGCGTACCACTGGGGTCCGGGTCCGTCACAGTGTACCACTGGGGACCGTCACAGCGTACCACTGGGGTCCGGGTCCGTCACAGCGTACCACTGGGGTCCGGGTCCGTCACAGCGTACCACTGGGGACCGTCACAGCGTACCACTGGGGTCCGGGTCCGTCACTGTGTACCACTGGGGTCCGGGTCCGTCACAGCGTACCACTGGGGTCCGGGACCGTCACAGCGTGCCACTGGGGTCCGTCACAGCGTACCACTGGGGTCCGGGTCCGTCACAGCGTACCACTGGGGTCCGTCGCTGCGTGCTACTGGGGTGCGTCACTGCGTACCACCTGGGGTACAGTGCTGGTTGGGGTGGGTCTGTCACTGTATAACACTGGGATCCAATGGGAGCATGAGGCTCAGACAAGGGATGGAATATTTGGCTTGTGTAACCAGTCGATTAAAGCTATTCTGGATCATCGTGTCGTTCAGTCAGTTTGGTTTTATAATCCATGACACTCTCTCTCTCTCTCTCTCTTCTTTCTCTTTCTCCTTCTCTCTTTTTTTTTCTCTCTTCTGTCTCTTTCTTTCTTTCTCTCCCCTTTCTCTCTCTCCCTCTCCTTCCCTTTCTCTTTCTCCCTCTCGCTCTCTCTACTTCCCATCACCCTTTTATCTTCTATATTGAAGGGAAAGAACCTGTGGTCCATCCACCCGGCCACCTTGGTGAACTCCTCTAGCACTGGCCTGTTTCTGCTGTACGCCACACACCCTCCAAAGCTAAAACCTTCCTCCCGGGGGGCTATGTTCTGAACTGAATTCCACGCTCCAGGTGGGATCTAACCAGAGCTTCTGTCTCGCTGTGAAATCCCCTTTAACATTCTAGCTCCCTTGAGGTAAAGGCGGATGTTCCATTAGTGTCTGACCTCCCTTTTCCCCACACTGAGGTCCATCTGCCACTGTTCACTCGCTTAATCTATTGATGTCTCTTTGCAACTTGCTGCGTCCATCCCCATTAATCGCTGGGCTTCTGCAAATGAAGATCATTCCTTCATCCCAGTCACTTCTAGATGTAGTGAAAAGCTGTGACCCCGGCACAGATCCCAAGGGGACACCACGAGTCATATTCTGTCCATTATCCCTATGCTGTGAATCCTGCCACCTCACAAGTTTCCTCCCCAATATGCTGCCTCCAGTTCCCTGCACCATTATTGTTCCAATGTAGAACCTTGCCATACCTTTCCAGCCACCAATGACAAAGAAATCCATCGACACTCCCTCATCTACCATATTTGTTGCCTCCGCAAATGAACCCGACCACATTCATCTGACTTGACAAAAGCCACGCTGACTGTGTCTCTGCGCTTTCCCTTTATTGTACTGCTTAGTCACTGTGTCCTCAATAACAGATTCTGGGAACTTCCCAACCAAGGACCTATGTTGGGCAAAAATAGGGCTATAATTTTCCAGATTATCACTTCCAGGCTCCTTCAAACAATGGAGCGACACTGGGAGCTTTCCAAACCTCGTGGGACGTTCCTGGAAGGAAAAAGGTTTTGGAAGAACCTGACTAATGCATGAATAATTTCCTGACCCCGCGCCCTCCTTTTACCCCCCGCACCCCTGACTCAAACCATCAGCTCCTGGAATTTTGTCTATTCTCTGCTGCTTTTTGTACCATTTATTGATTCTAGCGAATTACTCGGAGGTTTATTTTCTATGTGTCTGAGGCGCTTTGTGCATCTCTGCCCTTGCAAGGCCCGATACAAAGCAGATATTTAGCAAGTCTGCAAATTCCTAATTTGGAATGACAGTATTGTTTGTGACTGTCGCTACCGGGCCCATATTACTGTCTGCTATCCCCGCTCTCTAACTATACCAACATCTCCGGCGATGTCCCAGATATCCTTGCAGACTTCCCCTCATATTCCCACTTCAGTTCCTTTCTTTGATTTTGCTGGAACTGTATAACACTGGGGTACAGTACTGGTGGGGACGGGCCTGTCACTGTATAACACGGGTACAGTACTGATGGGGACGGGTCTGTCACTGTGTAACACTGGGGTACAGTACTGGTGGGGATGGGTCTGTCACTGTATAACACTGTGGTACAGTACTGGTGGGGACGGGCCTGTCACTGTATAACACGGGTACAGTACTGGTGGGGATGGGTCTGTCACTGTGTAACACTGGGGTACAGTACTGGTGGGGATGGGTCTGTCACTGTGTAACACTGTGGTACAGTACTGGTGGGGACGGGCCTGTCACTGTATAACACGGGTACAGTACTGATGGGGACGGGTCTGTCACTGTGTAACACTGGGGTACAGTACTGGTGGGGACGGGCCTGTCACTGTATAACACTGGGGTACAGTACTGGTGGGGATGGGTCAGTCATTGTATAACACTAGGGTACAGTACTGGTGGGGACGGGTCTGTCACTGTAGAACACTGGGATACAGTACTGGTGGGGATGGGTCTGTCACTGTATAACACTGGGGTACAGTACTGGTGGGGACGGGTCTGTCACTGTATAACACTGGGGTACAGTACTGGTGGGGACGGGTCTATCACTGTATAACACTGGGGTACAGTACAGGTGGGGATGGGTCTGTCCCTGTATAGCACTGAGGTACAGTACTGGTGGGGATGGGTCTGTCACTGTATAACACTGGGGTACAGTACTGATGGGGACGGGTCTGTCACTGTATAGCACTGGGGTACAGTACTGGTGGGGCCGGGTCTGTCACTGTATAACACTGGGGTACAGCACTGATGGGGACGGGTCTGTCACTGTGTAACACTGGGGTACAGTACTGATGGGGACGGGTCTGTCACTGTGTAACACTGGGGTACAGAACTGGTGGGGACGGGTCTGTCGCTGTATAACACTGGGTTACAGTACTGGTGGAGAAGATCCTGTTACTGTGTAACACTGGCGTACTGTACTGGTGGGTACAGGTCTGTCACTGTACAACTCTGGGTTACAGTACTGGTGGGGACGGGTCTGTCACTGTGTAACACTGGGGTGCAGTACTGGTGGGATGGGTCTATCACTGTAACGGTGGGGTACAGTGCTGGTGGGGATGGGTCTGTCGCTATATAATACTGGGATGCAGTACTGGTGGGGACAGATCTGTCATTGTATAACACTGGGGTACAGTACTGGTGGGGACAGGTCTGTCGCTGTGTAACACTGGGGTACAGTACTGGTGGGGATGGGTCTATCACTGTGTAACACTGGGGTACAGTACTGATGGGGACGGGTCTGTCACTGTGTAACACTGGGGTACAGTACTGGTGGGGATGGGTCTGTCCCTGTATAGCACTGGGGTACAGTACTGGTGGGTATGGGTCAGTCGCTGTATAACACTGGGGTACAGTACTGGTAGGGAGGGGTCTGTCACTGTAGAACACTGGCGTACAGTACTGGTGGGGACGGGTCTGTCACTGTGTAACACTGGGGTACAGTACTGGTGGGGACAGGTCTGTCACTGTGTAACACTGGGGTACAGTACTGGTGGAGACGGGTCTGTCACTGTGTAACACTGGGGTACAGTACTGATGGGGACGGGTCTGTCGCTGTATAACACTGGGGTGCAGAACTGGTGGGGACGGGTCTGTCGCTGTATAACACTGGGGTACAGTACTGGTGGAGAAGATCCTGTTACTGTGTAACACTGGCGTACTGTACTGGTGGGTACAGGTCTGTCACTGTACAACTCTGGGTTACAGTACTGGTGGGGACGGGTCTGTCACTGTGTAACACTGGGGTGCAGTACTGGTGGGATGGGTCTATCACTGTAACGGTGGGGTACAGTGCTGGTGGGGATGGGTCTGTCGCTATATAATACTGGGATGCAGTACTGGTGGGGACAGATCTGTCATTGTATAACACTGGGGTACAGTACTGGTGGGGACAGGTCTGTCGCTGTGTAACACTGGGGTACAGTACTGGTGGGGATGGGTCTATCACTGTGTAACACTGGGGTACAGTACTGATGGGGACGGGTCTGTCACTGTGTAACACTGGGGTACAGTACTGGTGGGGATGGGTCTGTCCCTGTATAGCACTGGGGTACAGTACTGGTGGGTATGGGTCAGTCGCTGTATAACACTGGGGTACAGTACTGGTAGGGAGGGGTCTGTCACTGTAGAACACTGGCGTACAGTACTGGTGGGGACGGGTCTGTCACTGTGTAACACTGGGGTACAGTACTGGTGGGGACAGGTCTGTCACTGTGTAACACTGGGGTACAGTACTGGTGGAGACGGGTCTGTCACTGTGTAACACTGGGGTACAGTACTGATGGGGACGGGTCTGTCGCTGTATAACACTGGGGTGCAGAACTGGTGGGGACGGGTCTGTCGCTGTATAACACTGGGGTACAGTACTGGTGGGGACGGGTCTGTCACTGTGCAACACTGGGGTACAGTACTGGTGGGGATGGGTCTGTCACTGTATAACACTGGGGTACAGTACGGGTGGGGACGGGTCTGTCACAGTATAACACTGGGGTACAGTACTGGTGGGGATGGGTCTGTCACTGTGTAACACTGGGGTACAGTACTGGTGGGGACGGGTCTGTCGCTGTATAACACTGGGGTATAACACTGGGGTACAGTACTGGTGGGGATGAGTCTGTCACTATAACACTGGGGTACAGTACTGGTGGGGATGGGTCTGTCACTGTATAACACTGGGGTACAGTACTGGTGGGGACGGGTCTGTCACTGTATAACACTGGGGTACAGTACTGGTGAGGATGGGTCTGTCTCTGTGTAACACTGGGGTACAGTACTGGGGGGATGGGTCTGTCACTGTGTAACACTGGGGTACAGTACTGGTGGGGATGGGTCTGTCACTGTGTAACACTGGGGTACAGTGCTGGTGGGGATGGGTCTGTCACTGTATAACACTGGGGTACAGTACTGGTGGGGACGGGTCTGTCACTGTATAACACTGGGGTACAGTACTGGTGGGGATGGGTCTGTCACTGTAACACTGTGGTACAGTACTGGTGGGGATGGGTCTGTCACTGTATAACACTGGGGTACAGTACTGGTGGGGACGGGTCTGTCACTGTGTAACACTGGGGTACAGTACTGGTGGGGATGGGTCTGTCACTGTATAACACTGGGGTACAGTACTGGTGGGGACGGGTCTGTCACTGCGTAACACTGGGGTACAGTACTGGTGGGGACGGGTCTGTCACTGCGTAACACTGGGGTACAGTACTGGTGGGGACGGGTCTGTCACTGCGTAACACTGGGGTACAGTACTGGTGGGGATGGGTCTGTCACTGTATAACACTGGGGTACAGAACTGGTGGGGATGGGTCTGCGTAACACTGTGGAAGCGGAGGGTGTTTGGGACAGGGCTAAGCAATTCAGCCTCGTGAACCGGTTCCCCAAATTTAGTTCACCCCTCACAAATGAAAGTGTAAGACCTCAGCGCGAGATACCGGATAACGGGAGTCCTGTCCCCGCTTCCCTCGCTATTACTGATGCCACGACTAACATCACTAAAGTAGATCATCGCACTGGCGTTATTGGGATCTTGCTGTACACAAATTGGCAAATATGGCACTTCCTGCATTCCAAACAGTGAGTACAATTGTAAAGTGAGTTGTGAGGGGTGTCCTGTGGGGGGTGAGGGGTGTCCTGTGGGGGTGAGTGCTGCTGCGTGAGTGCAAGTCCATCTCTTTCTGCCTCTTATCCCCCCCACCCCCCCCCCCCCCCCCCACCACCCCCCTATAACCTCTTCAACTTGCCTTAATTAGCGGACGAGTATCAAAACAGCTTGCACCACCAGACACTGCCAGTGGTTTACGTCCCACTGCTTGTCTTCTGTTTGTCAACCAGCTGAGGTGTTTTCGAAGAGCACGCGATTGTCAAAACACAGTCACGCGTGTGTTTGTGAGAGACACGTATATCGCACATCACTATATGGCTGAGTTAACCGCTTTTGAGAATCTGCTCCTCTCCTGACTGGATTCAACACTTAAAGGAGCCACGCACGCAGAGTCTCAGAATTCTCAAATGGCAAGGCTCCATCTTTTGAGGGGGGTGTGGGTTAGTTGTTGAAGGGGTGGGGGAGGGGGGGGTTAGTTGTTAAAGGGGTGGGGGTGGGGAGGAGGGGGTGTCTGAGTTGAGTTAGATGAAGGGAATCTGTTAACTGTCATCACGTTCTGTTTTGAGTTCGGGAGCTGTCCAGCCAGCTGATTTTAACCTGTCACAAACTCATTGACTCTGCACCTACTCCTTCTTAAAGTGATTAGTTTAAAAAAAGAAAGATTGATCCGTCCGCTGTGAAATTCCAACAGGATTTTCTGCTGTGAAGGGGGATTTGCGCGTTGCCACTTTAAGGATCGTTTCAGTTTGAAAGAGATCTCTCGCACACTCTTTTTCCCAACCAAAGACCACTGCATTCAGTTTGGAATAAAGGCCGCAGGGTCCCAAATGGATTTAGTATGCTTTAACGCAGCGTGTCTCCTGCAGAGTGGCAAGTTGTCTGATTGTGAATAGGGGCATCAGTTTGCTTTGGCTTCAAGAGTATTACTGAGCTACGGAAAGAGAGCTTTTCACCATTCTTTACATCTTGATTATTGACCCAAACTCCAGCAGGGCCCTGTCCAAATTAACCTGCCCCCCCCCTCCCCCCAGCACTCACCCACTCAACACACACTTTATATTTGGCTAAAATATCAGTTTTGAGAAGAGCAACGGCTGAATTTAGAATCCCGGGAGCTCTGATATGATATGATTTATTATTGTCATGTAGAAACGTAGAATCCCTACAGTGCAGAAGGAGGCCTTTCGGCCCATCGAGTCTGCACCGATCACAATCCCACCCAAGCCTGATCCCCATAATCCCACATATTTACCCCACTAATCCCTCTAACCTACACATCCTGGGACACTAAGGGATTTAGCATAGCCAATGCACCTAACCTGCACATCTTTGGACTGTGGGAGGAAACCGGAGCACCCGGAGGAAACCCACGCAGACACTGGGAGAACGTGCAGATTCCACACAGGCAGTGACCCAAGCCGGCAGTCGAAGCCAGGTCCCTGGCGCTGTGAGGCAGCAGTGCTGGCCACTGTGCCACCGTGCCACCCATGTGTATTGGCATACAGTGAAAGGTATTGTTTCTTGCGCCCTTTACAGACAAAAATATACCGTTTACAGAGTATGTAGGGGAGCAGGAAAGGAGAGGGTGCAGAATGCAGTGTTACAGTCATAGCTAGGGTGCAGAGAAAGATCAACTTAGTGCGCGGTAGGTCCATTCAAAAGTCTGATGGCGGCAGGGGAGAAGCTGTTCTTCGGTCAGTTGGTACGTGACCTCAGACTCTTGTATCTTTTTCCCGGTGGAAGAGAGAATGTCAGGGGTGCGTGGGGTTCTTGATTATGCTGGCTGCTTTTCCGAGGCAGTGGGAAGTGTAGACGGAGTCAATGGATGGGAGGCTGGTTTGCGTGATGGACTGGGCTACATTCACGACCTTTTGTAGTTTCTTGCTCCTTCCACACTTCGAGCAGTGGTAGATGCCAGTAACGGTTGTTACTCTGAGGTTAGCGCTCTTGCCTCTGAGCAGGGAGGTTGTGGGTTGAAGACCTGCCTTTGAGCTTAAAATGGAGCAGGTTGCTCCTACTGCAGGACTGGAGGGGTGCTGCGCTGTCAGAAGTGTTGAGGCCTCGGGAGTGGGTGTGAAAGAGATTTTGGAGAATGGGGGTGGAGGGTCTTCCGGCAATATGGAGAGACCCAGAGAAGCTGGAGGTACACTCCTCCAAGCAGCGAAGGACGTGAAGAGACTTGACGGAGGTGTTTGAAACCCCGACGGCTTTGGTCGAGTCATTGAGTGGAAAGTGTTTGCAGAGGGGTCGGTGACTGGGGGACACAGAATGAAAACGATTGGCCTATCAAGCTGGGACAATTGGAGGAGATGTTGTTTTGTGTGGACGCAGTGTGTTGCAGTGATCTGGAACGTGCTGCCTGGACAGGCAGACAGAAACAGATTCACTGGGGAGGGCGATGGCCTAGTGGAATTATCGCCAGACTATTAATCCAGAAACTCAGCTAATGTTCAGGGGACCCGGGTTCGAATCCCGCCACGGCAGATGGTGGAATTTGAATTCAATAAAAAATATCTGGAATTAAGAATCTACTGATGACCATGAAACCATTGTCGATTGTCGGAAAAACCCATCTGATTCGCTAATGTTCTTGGGGAAGGAAATCTGCCGTCCTTATCCTGTCTGGCCTACATGTGACTCCAAAGCCACAGCAATGTGGTTGACTCTCAACTGCTTTCCAAGGGCAGTACAGTGGTTAGCACTGCTGCCTCACAGCGCCAGGGACCTGGGTTCAAATCTGGCATCGGGTGACTGTCTGTGTGGAGTTTGCACATTTTCCCCGTGGAAAGTGCATGGGTTTCCTCCGGGTGCTCCAGTTTCCTCCCACACTCCAAAGGTGTGCGGGTTAGGTTGATTGGCCGTGCTATGTTGTCCCTCAGTGTCAGGGGGATAAGCAGGGTAAATATTAGGGGGTTACGGGGATAGGGCCTGGGTGGGATTGTTGTTGATGCCGGCTCGATGGGCCGAATGGCCTCCTGCACTGTAGAGACTCTGAATTCTAACTAGGAGTGGGCATTAAATAATGCCAGTGACACCCATGTTGCACAGATGAATAAAAAAAACTAGCAACATTCAAAATTGAAGCCGTTAAATACTGGGAGAGTTGACGGGGAAGGTACATTAGGACCGTATCTTTGGTAGGGAGCTAGCATATCTGCGATGGGCCCAATGGCCCGCGAAGTATCATTCCATGAATCTGCACAGGTGTAAATGCGCAGGGCAGCTTGGTTTGGGGAAAGGGGGGAGGGGGCATTGGAAGGGATTTTATTTGGCCTTCCTTCCAATTGGGCCAAACGGTTTGAGTGGGCGATATATTGAATTTGCGGCGATATAAATATTTAGTTTGGAGGATTGGCGTGCATGAGGACAGATCGGTGAGGTATTTGTGTTCGCCTCGTTGTTGTGCTTGATGGTGCGTTCTCTTAAAGGGGCAGTCACTTTCCTAATGGCACTTTTGCAGCTGGGACCAGGTTTTTTTAAAAATGGAAGCGGGGCGTGGAATTGTGACGCCCGTCACACGTTTTATTCCCCTCCTTTTTAATTTCTGTTTGTTTTTGTTTGACTCACTATGACATCATTGGGTGGAAGGGCTCAGACAGGCGTTGGGAGCCATTCCCTCGGGCGGGGGGATGCAAAGCGATATCTGTGCAGATGCAGCTCGGAGCCCTCGGGAGATGGGCTGCGCCTCAGCGCACAGTCAGAGATTTGCTGTGGCATTTAAACTTTGGCAGCAGAGTTGCCAGTCTCCCACTGCTGCCAACATCTGCCACCTCCTGTCCACTTGATCCTGAGGGCTGCTGCTGGAGTGTCAGAAACCTCCGAGCTTCCGAGTTTAACCAGCTGCGCAATTAAAAGTCGGGAGAGACAGGTTCTTGACTCCTGTCCCCCCTCGACTCGGAGGCTCGTGGCTTCAACAGAGACCTGAAGGCACGGTGCCAAGTCCATGACAGACCCGTCCCCACCAGTACTGTACCCCAGTGTTATACAGTGACAGTCCCGTCCCCACCAGTACTGTACCCCAGTGTTATACAGTGACAGTCCCGTCCCCACCAGTACTGTACCCCAGTGTTATACAGTGACAGTCCTGTCCCCACCAGTACTGTACCCCAGTGTTATACAGTAACAGACCCGTCCCCACCAGTACTGTACCCCAGTGTTAGACACTGACAGACCCGTCCCCACCAGTACTGTACCCCAGTGTTATACAGTGACAGACCCGTCCGCACCAGTACTGTACCCCAGTGTTATACAGCGACAGACCCGTCCCCACCTGTACTGTACCCCAGTGTTATACAGTGACAGTCCCGTCCCCACCAGTACTGTACCCCAGTGTTATACAGTAACAGACCCGTCCGCACCAGTACTGTACCCCAGTGTTAGACACTGACAGACCCGTCCCCACCAGTACTGTACCCCAGTGTTATACAGTGACAGACCCGTCCGCACCAGTACTGTACCCCAGTGTTATACAGCGACAGACCCGTCCCCACCAGTACTGTACCCCAGTGTTATACAGTGACAGACCAGTCCCCACCAGTACTGTACCCCAGTGTTATACAGCGACAGACCCATCCCCACCAGTACTGTACCCCAGTGTTATACAGTGACAGACCCATCCCCACCAGTACTGTACCCCAGTGTTACACAGTGACAGACCCGTCCCCACCAGTACTGTACCCCAGTGTTACACAGTGACAGACCCGTCCCCACCAGTACTGTACCCCAGTGTTACACAGTGACAGACCCGTCCTCACCAGTACTGTACCCCAGTGTTACACAGTGACAGACCCGTCCTCACCAGTACTGTACCCCAGTGTTACACAGTGACAGACCCGTCCTCACCAGTACTGTACCCCAGTGTTACACAGTGACAGAACTGTACAAGAACAAATTTGCTTTTTAAGAGCATCTCTAATGTAATATAACTTCCCAAGGTGCATGATGGGAGGAAATGTCAGGCATACTAAGGGGAACATCAGTACACATGACCAGAAGCTTGGTTGCAGATTTAAGTGTTAAGAAACATGTTGAAGGTCGGGGGGGAAGGGGTGGTGGTCGGTTGGGGAGTGGGGTGTTGCAACCTGTCCAGTGGTGAAGCAGCTAAAATCTGGGATGTGCCAGAAGCCCAAGATAGAGGAGCTTTCCAAGGTGGAATTATAGAATCTCTACAATACAGAAGGAGGCCATTTGGCCCATCGGATTTGTACCGACCACAATCCCACTCAGGCCCTTTTCCCATAACTCCACAGGTATCCCCTGCTAATCTCCCTGACACTAAGGGGCGATTTAGCATGGCCAATCCACCTAACCCACACATCTTTGGACTATGGGAAGAAACCGGAGCACCCGGAGGAAACCCACGCAGACATGGGGAGAATGTGCAAATTCCACACAGACAGTGACCCGAGGCCAGAATTGAACCTGGGTCACTGGTGCTGTGAGGCCGCAGTGCTAATCACTGTGCCAGTGTGCCACCCCAGCGAGAGATAACTTCATGGAAGGCTTTGAAAGCAAGTTTGAAAATTAAGATGTTGGGCGTGCGGGTCAGTGTAGGTCAGCCTGACTTGGATACACCCTATGTCCCTGGCATGCCCCTGGGTGTCCCTGCAGCTTTGCAAGACCTGGACCTGATGTTCCTTGGCATGTGGACCCGAGCCACTTTTGGCATCTCTTGCACAGGGTTGGATAGCCGGTTTGTAACATATTCCCGACGGAAGAAGGTGGAAGAGAGTATGTCCGGGGTGTGCGGGGTCCTTTAATTATGCTGGCTGCTTTTAGACGGGCTCGATGGATGGGAGGCTGGTTTGCGTGATGGACTGGGCTACATTCACAACCTTTTTGTAGTTTCTTGCGGTCTTGGGCAGAGCAGGAGCCATACCAAGCTGTAATACAACCAGAAAGAATGCTTTCTATGGTGCATCTGTAAAAGTTGGCGAGAGTTGTAGCGGACATGTGGAATTTCCTTAGCGTCCTGAGAAAGCAGAGGCGTTGGTGGGCTTAAGTGAGTGAAGTGATTCACACACAAAGCGGGAGCCAGTGAGGTGTGCTGATTACTCACAACATTGACTGCGAGAGCCGTGCGCTCTCTCTCTGTCCAAAGTGTAAATATTTCTTTTGTTTTTATCCATTTGAAGTTGATGACAGTTCTATTAATATATCAATGATTAAGCATTTTCTGTAACGGATTATGAAATATTTGGCGTGTATTAAATATATTTAATTTTATTTGATGCAGGCTCGATGGGCCAAATGGCCTCCTTCTGCACTGTAGGGATTCTGATTCCATGATTACCGAGTTGTTTTCCTCACTGCTGAGGTAAAGCGCTGACTCGGTGATAGCGCTTCCCTCTGTGAGGCAGACAAGAGGGTTCGAGCCTCTCTCCAGTTGGCCACACAATCAGACCTGACAGTTCAACGCTGAGAGACAGAGAGAGCTGCACTTTCAGAGGAAATGTGCGTGCTTCCTCGAAAGAATGCCAGAGACCCCACAGCGGAGGCACGTCCCTGTTGTCGTGGCCAACATGTCACTCTTGAACGCTGCCACTCACACAGATGGCCAGCTGTTTGTGGGAGCTTGCTGTGCGCAAATCCACTGCAGTGCAGGGCACACGGCAAGAATGACTACTCTTCGAAAAGGATTTAATTGGCTGAAAAGCACTTTTCGGCACGTCTTGAGGGCCAAGAAAGGTGTGCCTGGCAAGATCTAGATTTCAGCAAACCCTTCTGCTTTTGACTGAATAATGCAAACTGACTTGCAACTGCATCAAACTGTGCGCCACGATCCAATAGGCAGACTGCCCTTTCGACCAGAGTGAAATCTCAGTGCCAACTTGTAATAAGTGTATAAAAGATATTGAAACTCTGGTTGGATCACACGGGCTGCAGATCGAGAGCATTCCAATCAGGGGACTGAGGTGGGGGGGGGGGGGGGGGGGGGTGATGTGTCTGACATTACATTTTGGAATAATTCTTTATTCGTTCGTGGGACATGGGCATCGCTGGCTGGCCAGCATTTATTGCCCATCCCTAGTTGCCCGACGGCAGTTGAGAGTCAACCACATTGCTGTGGCTCTGGAGTCACATGTAGGCCAGACCAGGTAAGGACGGCAGATTTCCTTCCCTAAAGAACATTAGTGAACCAGACGGGTTTTCTCAATAATTGACAATGGTTTCATGGTCATCAGTAGATTCTTAATTCCAGATTTTTTTTATTGAATTCAAATTCTACGGTGGCACAGTGGTTAGCACTGCTGCCTCACAGCGCCAGGAACCGGGTTTCAATTCCCGGTTTGGGTCACTGTCTGTGTGGAGTTTGCACATTTTCCCGGTGTCTGCGTGGGATTCCTCCGGGTGCTCTGGTTTCCTCCCACACTCCAAAGATGTGCGGGTTAGGTGGATTGGCCGTGCTAAATTTCCCCTTAATTTCAGGGGACTAGGAGGGTAAATATGTGGGGTATCGTGAATAGGACCTGGGTGAGATTGTGGTCAGTGCAGGCTTGATGGGCCGAATGGCCTCCTGCTGCACTGTGGATTCTATGATATATCTGCCGTGGTGGGATTCGAACCCGGGTCCCCAGAACATTCACTGAGTTTCTGGATTAATAGTCTAGCAATAATACCACTAGGCCATCGTCTCCCCTATTTACTCAATCAAAACACCCCCCGTATCTTTCAAAACCTCCATTCTTCTTCTTCTTAGACGTTTCTCTCCCCAATGAAGCATGGGCCTTGGACAAATTCTCCCCATCCAATCCTGTTCTGGGCGAAACTCCCCAATTGTTGCCATTTATAGCCCACGGCTCGCCTTGTGGGATCTTGCTGTGTAATGTTGTTCCGTTGCTTCCTCCGTGTCTGGCCTATCCACTTCCACTTTCAAATGGGAGGACCACTGGGCCTTGTTTTATCTCCTCCCCTAGCTGAATATTATTGGCCATATTAGGGTTGGTGTATCGTAAAGATCCGCTAAACCTTGTCTACTCTTGAGGAGAATGTTCTCTGCTTACAATTCCTCATCGGAAGCAAAGTCTTTGAATGTTTTTAAGGCGGGAGGAGATAGATTCTTGATAAGCCAGGGGGTGAAAGGTTATTAAGGGGTTATTGGGCGGCATGGTGGCACAGTGGTTAGCACTGCTGCCTCACAGCACCAGGGACCCGGGTTCAATTCCGGCCTCGAGCCACTGTCTGTGTGAAGTTTGCACATTCTCACCATGTCTGCGTGGGTTTCCTCCGGGTGCTCCGGTTTCCCCTCTCAGCCCCAGGTTAAGTGAATTGGCCATGCTAAATTGCCCCTTAGTGTCCCAGGATGTATAGGTTGGGGCAATTAGCAGGGTAAATACATGGGTTTATGGGGATAGGGTGGAGTTGTGGGCCTAGGTATGATGCTCTGAGCTTTCTCTCCACCCTAGCTGTGACTGTAACACGACATTCTGCACCCTTTCCTTTCCTTCTCCCTTATGTACTCTATGAACTGTATGCTTTGGCTGTATAATGAGCAAGAAGCAATATTTTTCTTTGTATCACAATACATGTGACAATATAATAAATCAAATCAGACTCGATGGGCTAAATGGCCTCCTTCTGCACTGTAGGGGTAAGTGAGAGGGTCACAATCAGATCAGCCGTGATCCAATTGAATGGTGGAGCAGGTTCGAAGGGCCAATTGGACTCCTCCTGATCCTAATTCATATGTTCTCCACGCTCTCTGCGTAACTGAAGTCCCTCATCTCTGGTGCCGTCCTAATGAATCTCCTCTTTACTCTCTCCAAGGCCTTGGCAATCCTCCTAATGTGTGCTGCTCAGAATTGGACACACTAGATGAGGCGAAACCATTATTTTAGAAAGGTCTAGCACATTCAGTCGTATGAGAAGTCAGTTAGGATTATGTTCACTGGAGTTTAGAAGAGTGAGAGGGAATCTCATAGAAACTTATAAAATTCTAACAGGGTTAGACAGGGTAGATTCAGAAAGAATGTTCCCCATGGTGGGGGAGTCCAGAACTAGGGGGTTATAGTTTGAGGATAAGGGGGTAAACCTTTTAGGACTGAGATGAGGAGAAATGTTTTCACCCAGAGGGTGGTGAATGTGTGGAATTTACTCCCACAGAAAGTAGTTGAGGCCAAAACATTGTGTGATTTCAAGAAGGAATTAGATATAGCTCTTGTAGCGAAAGGGATATGGGGGGGGAGAAGGGGTGATCAGGATATTGAATTATATGATCAGCCATGATCAAACTGAATGGTGGAGCAGGTTCGAAGGGCCGAATGGCCTCCTCCTCATTTCTATTAATCTGGCTTTCTGCCTCTTCAATAGCCAAAGATCCCATATTGCTTTTTGTAATAGACTCAAATGTTCCTGTTGCCCTAAAAGATTCTTAGGCATCAACTTCCAGCCCCCTGAAAACCCTTAAAAATTGTACCAATTAGTTACTGAAATAAAGGCAAAGTGCTAGAAAACTCATCAGGTCTGGCAGCATCTGCGGAGAGAGAAATAGAGTTAAAGTTTCATATCCAATATGGCTTCTTTGGAACTACAGAGGGGGAGAAATACGATGGGTTTTGTTATTTTGTAAAAAGGGGAGAGGGACATGTGGAACAAAGGAAAGGTCAGGGACGGGTCAAAGGGAAGGGGAGATTAAACAGTAAAGAAACAAAAGGCAGAGAGATTGGTAATGGTAATAATAAAGGAACAATGCATTGGTCCAGAGTAGATGTTGATTGAAAGCAAAGTAGCAGAATAAAGGTCAGCCCTGTCTGAATGCAAAGGCTACCTGAAAGCAAAACATGAGAACAAGGTACATACTGGCACGAGGGAGAAAAATAGGCAATGGAGGAAAGTTCAGGGTCTGAAGTTATTCAACTGAATGTTTAGTCCAAAAGGCTGTAAAGTGCCCAATCTCAGGATGAGGGGCTACACCTCAAGTTTATGTTTGGCTTTCTGGATCATTGAAGCAGGCCAAACATGAGTGTGAGAGCAAGGTGGCGGAATCGGACACTAAGGGGCAACTGAGCATGGCCAATCCACCTAATCAATTGGGAGGGTAAATAGATGGAGTTATGGGGTTAGAGCCTGGGTGCGATTGTTGTCATGACGGGTTCGATGGGACGAATGGCCTCCTTCTGCACTGCAGGGATTCAATGTTGTGGGGGAAGGGGGGGGGGGAGAGAGTGGAGTGGACTAGGGCGTCACGGAGAGAGTAGGCCCTTTGGAATGCTTACGGGGTTGGGTGCTGGGGGGGGAGGCGGCAGGGACCTTTATTCTGCTATTAACACATTCTGCTACTTTGCATTCAGTCAGGGCTGACCTTTATTCCGTCTGATGGCGGATTAGTTTATGTGGCCCACCCGCAGCCACCAAGTTGGCATGTCTCTCCCTGGGGGACATCAGTTACAATATTCACATTGGAGTATAGAAACTGCTCGGCAAAGTAACTCCCAGGCTCCATCCAGCTCATTGGAAGATGCAACAGTCATGGAGTTCTTGACCAATCACAGGGATCAGTCTCAATCAGTTGGTCTACAGCTGAGCCAGGGGAAAATTCTACCCATCGAATCAACACGGCAACAAAACCAACCTGAGGATGTTAACCCTCGACCAGAACCCTCCTGCCCTCAGCCTCTCCTTTTTTAAAGTTTATTTTGTTAGTGTCACGAGTAGGCTTACATTAACACTGCAATGAAGTTACTGTGAAAATCCCCTCGTCGCCACACTCTGGCGCCTGTTTGGGTTCACTGAGGGAGAATTTAGCATGGTCAATGCACCTAATCAGTGGTTCGCACTGCTGCCTCACAGTGCCAGGGACCCAGGTTCAATCCTGGCTTGGGTCGCTGTCTGTGTGGAGTTTGCATGTTCTCCCCGTGTCTGCGTGGGTTTCCTCTGGGTGCTCCAGTTTCCCTCCACAGTCCAAAGATGTGCGGGTTAGGTGGATTGGCCATACTAAATTGCCCCTTAGTGTCTGGGGTGATTACGTGCGGTTGCGGGGGTATGGCCTGGGTGGGATTGTTGATGGTGCAGGCTCGATGGGCTGAATGGCCTCCTTCTGCACTGTAGGGATTCTAATGGTTTCTTCTATGTTCTTTTGGACTGTGGGAGGAAACCGGAGCACCGGGTAGAAACCCAAGCAGACACGGGGAGAACATGCAGACTCCGCACAGACAGTGACCCGAGGCTGGGAACCGAACCCGGGTCCCTGGCGCTGTGAGGCAGCAGTGCTAACCACTGTGGCAACGTACCGCCCCTGGAAATAATGCAGCAGTGTGCGTGGGAAAAGGGAGGGAGGGGGGGGGGGGGATTGAATCCGAGGACTGTGTGCTACTTTGTGCGTGTGCAGTGGTCTCGAGCTCTCTCGCACTCACCCACCCCCACCCCTCTCTCTCCCCCTGCTCCCACCCCCGACAGATCGCCAAAGGTTCCATGCTTCTGTGACAAACTTCAAATGCCATTAAACGGTTGTTGGGCTGACTTTGAACTGACTGTACCCTGCGGTGCTGTGGATATTACAGGGCATTGCTTGCTGCCGAGTATTAAATGCAACAGGAATAATGGAGTCATTTAATTCCACTACTTTGGAGCTTGCAGTCTGAAACCGATCTTCAGAGAGCTTGTTAACCCTTCCTTTCTCCTCTAACTCTTCATCCCGCTCCACCATTGAACATCCCGGGCGAGATTCCCCAGCCACATGTTTTCCCCACCGGCGGGAGGTGGCGTGTTGTTTGCTAGTGGCGGAATTCTCCAGTCCCGCCACGTTCAATGGGAATTCCCATTGACGTAACCCCATGCCGCTGGGAAAACCGTGGGCCGGCGCCACTGGAGAATCCCGCCGGCTTGAACGGCCGGAGAGAATTCCGGCCCCCTGTGTTTGGCTACACTTTTATTTTGTTCCCCGTTTTTCTCTCTCCTGTCAGGATTGGGATCGCGCTGTCCCCTGGCCCCAGCGGTTTGGCTGCTGTCTATCCAGGGGTCAACTCGATCGGCTTTGACATACTCCTGGAAATTTCGTCACATGATCCATCACCCTCCCGCCCGAAACCTTTTTCCTCCTGTCTCCAATAATCATTATTTTTCTGTGATTTTCGCCGGAAATTAATCTTTAATTTTTGCCGACTCGTCGACAATCCTAGGAGGAGGACGAGATGAGGTTGTTAACCTTCTGTTCATGCTTCCCATCCCATTGATCCAAATCATAGAATCCTACAGTGCAGGAGGAGGCCAATCGGCCCATCCGATCTACGCCGACTCTCTGACAAATGTGTCTTACCCAGGCCCTCTTTTCCCCCCAACCCTATCCCTGTAACCCCACACATTTGCCCCACTAATCCATCCAACTCGCACATCTTTGGGATACTAAGAGGAAAATTTATCATGGCAATCCACCCCGCACATCTTTGGACTGTGGGAGGAAACCGGAGCACCCGGAGGAAACCCACGCAGACACGAGGAGAATGTGCAAACTCCACACAGACAGTGACCCATGACGGGAATCGAACCTGGGTCCCTGGCGCTGTGAGGCGCAGCGGTGCTAACCACTGTGCCACCGTGCTGCCCAAATGTCAGTCGCCTCAACCCCAAACGATGCCCTCGAGCCTCCCTCGGCAAGGATAAGACCGGGTTCACGAGTTGATTGCCTTCTCGGTGTATATCAGGATTCTTGGCCCTCCCTTTACCCCCGAATCTCCTGATTTATTTTTAATTTGGCCTGTTTTCCAGAGCTGCAGGCAGACAGACAGACTTTGCACTGTGGAAAATGCACCGTAGCATCTCCCCTTCCAAGCTCAGGAAACCGCTGAGATGGAAAATTGGGAATCTTGTTTGCTCTCTCAAATCGAAAAGCATCAGAGTTTTTTCTATCCTTTCTTTCCTGCTCTCTTACTTTCTGCCTCTCTCTCTCTTTCTTTCTCTCATTCTGCCTCTCTGTTTTCGCCCAGCACCCTCTGTTTCTCTCTCTCTGTCTCCTATTGCTCTCTGCTTGTCTGTCCCTTTATTCTGCCTCCACCTTTTTATTTCTCCACTCTTTTGGCTTTTCTTTTGCTCTCTCTCTCTCTCTCTCTCTCTCTCACTCTCTCCCTCTCTCTTTTTTTCTCCAGAGGGCCTCTTGTTTGAAAAAAAGGAACTGGACTACCCGGTTCTAAAGCGCACAGATCACCACCCTCCCTGGATAACGTTCCAGGGAATGGGAGTGGTCATGGGAACCACACACTACGCCTTTACCCAGGGGTGTGCCCAGGGCCTGGAGTGACAGGCCCCAGAAAAAGTGGCTTTGGCTGCCTCTGAGCCTAAGACAACACAAGAATGAATTCTTCCCTGCAGTGTTAAAGGTGATACGGTCGCTGATGGATCTGTTGGATCGAGCACTACCCCATCACCTTGTAGCTACAAAGCCTTGACCCTGTCTCGGGCCTACTGCTGACCTCTCAGCCTCAGGGGACATTAACAATCCAGAATGAAGCAAAGCCAAGCTGCTTGCAGAGCACGTGGAAGTCTGCTCATATTCCCTCATGTGTCCACTAAGTTCAGTTTTTATAAGTATGTCTTCACACACTCTCCCTCTCCCCAACCCCCCCCCCCCCCCCCCCAGGTGGCAGGTTTTCCAGGCTGATTATCGTCATGACTACCAAATCCAGGCATGGGATTTGAACCTGGAACCACTGGCCCAGATACCATTGGCCCATGAATTATTGGCCTTGTGTTAGCAGTGAGGAAGATCTCTCTTTATCTAGCTACCTTCATTACCTCAGGAATTTTGTGGGTGGCACAGTGGTTAGCACTGCTGCCTCGCAGCACCAGGGACACGGGTTCGATTCCCGGTTTGGATCCCCGACTGTGTGCTGTCTGCGTGGGTTTTCTCCGGGTGCTCCGGTTTCCTCCCACAGTCTAAAAGACGTGCTGGTTAGGTGCATTGGCCGTGCTAAATTCTCCCTCAGTGTACCCGAACAGGCGCCGGAGTGTGGCAACTAGGGGATTTTCACAGTAACTTCATTGCGGTGTTAATGTAAGCCTACTTGCGACACTAATAAACTTAACTTTAACTTAACTAGCTACCGTCACTATCTTGGGGAAGTTGCAAGCACTTTTTGCAGTGTAGTCTGTGTTGTAGGATACTTGGCAACTTGTGTAGCTCCCACAAACAGGAGCACTAATGGCCAGTCAGGTGATCTGTTTTGCTGATGTAGGCTGATTGGCTAGGTCAATAGGGAGAAGACTCCCCCATCTTGAAAAGTAGCCTCACCGGGTGTTTTACCCTCAGGGGAGAATACTAATTAGAAATATGAAAACAGACAGTAAAAGTTTCTCCGGGCATTCAAAAAGGAAAAGAGGAACTAAAGTAGCAAGGAGGGAGTCTGGAGAACTAGGGATGGGAACTGAGAGTGGCACAGTGGTTGGCACTGCTGTCTCACAGTGCTAGGGACCCGGGTTCAATTCCAGCCTTGGGTCACTGTCGGTGTGGAGTTTGCACGTTCTCCCCGTGTCTGCGTGGGTTTCCTTTGGCTGCTCCAGTTTCCTCCCACACTCCAAAGATGTGCGGGTTAGGTGGATTGGCCATGCTGAATTGCCCCTTAGTGTCAGGGGGATTAGCAGGGTAACTATGTGGGGCTACGGGGATAGGGCCTGGGGGAGATTGTGGTCGGTGCAGACTCGATGGGCCGAATGGCCTCCTTCTGCACTGTAGGGATTCTGTGAAATGATTGGTGCGTTGGACAGACATTTTCTTTGTGTGTCTTCCCGATAAAAGGTTCTGGGAACAATTATAAACCGGGCAAAACAGGGAAGATCTGTAAACAATTCCAATCACCAGGAAAAGGTCCTGGGAAGTTATTAGAATTAGAAGATAAATCCCTGGATCCTGATGGACTTCATCCTAGATTCGGAACAGAAGTGACCGCTGAAAGAACAGATATATTGGTTTAAATTTTCCAAATTTCCCTCAATTCTACAAAGATTGAAACATAGTGAACGTGATGACTCTGTTGTCAACTCTAAGGTCATTTGATTTATTATTGTCACATATTGGGATGCAGTGAAAAGTATTGGTTCCTGCACGTTATACAGACAAAGCATACCGTTCATAGAGTACATAGGGGAGAAGGAAAAGAGAGGTTGCAGAATATAGTGTTACAGTCATAGCTAGGGTGTAGAGAAAGATCAACTTAATGCAAGGTAAGTCCATTCAAAAGTCTGACGGCAGCAAGGAAGAAGCTGTTCTTGAGTCGGTTGGTACGTGACCTCAGACTTTTGTATCTTTTTCCCGACGGAAGAAGGTGGAAGAGAGAATGTCCGGGGTGCGTGGGGTCCTTGATTATGCTGGCTGCTTTGTCGAGGCAGCGGGAAGTGTAGACAGAGTCAATGGATGGGAGGCTGGTTTGTGTGATGGACTGGCTTTGTTCGCAACCCTTTGTAGTTTCTTGTGGTCTTGGGCAGAACAGGAGCCCTGTGATACATCCGGAAAGGATGCTTTTGATGGTGCACCAGTGAAAGTCATAGCGGACATGCCGAATTTCCTGTGAAAGTAGAAGCATTAGTGGGCTTTCTTAACTGGTGCAAATCTTTTCCTAATGGGAACAAACACCAATGTTGGGCTCGGGTTCATGACTCACTCACTGTTGTACACAGGTGAATTTGAAAATGTTTTGGTGCATTTGTTGGTAAAATGACGAGATGAAAACTGGGATGTTTTTATGATTGTGAAGAGCTTTTACAATGTCTGTTTGAAAAAATGTACATGTGAGGCACAGTTTCTTCTTTTGAATGCAAGATGTTGTGTACAATAGTTAGTGAGTTCAGTTCAAAGAGTGTCATCCATAGCCACTGCTATGGCTAGTCAGTGATTTCTATTGGACTGCACATTAGAACGTAAGAAATAGGAGCAGCGGCACGGTAGCACAGTGGTTAGCACTGCTGCCTCACAGCTCCAGGGACCTGGGTTCGATTCCCGGCTTGGGTCACTGTCTGTGTGGAGTTTGCACATTCTCCCCGTGCGTGCGTGGGTTTCCTCCGGGTGCTCTGGTTTCCTCCCACATCAGCCAAAGATGTGCGGGTTAGGTTGATTGGCCATGCTAAAAATTGCCCCTTAGTGTCCTGAGCTGCGTAGGTTAGAGGGATTAGTGGGTAAAATATGTATGGATATGGGGGTGGGGCCTGGGTGGGATTGTGGTCGGTGCAGACTCGATGGGCCGAATGGCCTCTTTCTGTACTGTAGGGTTTCTATGAAGGAGCAGGAGGAGGCCATTTGGCCCTCTGAGCCCCCTGCTACAGAGATAAGCTAGTAATCCTGCGGCGAGTAACACACCACCTGACTCCCCAAAGCCTGTCCACCATCTACAAGGCACAAGTCAGGAGTGTGACGGAATACTCCCCACTTGCCTGGATGGTGCAGCTCCAACAACGCTCAAGAAGCTTGACACCATCCAGGACACATCAGGCTGCTTAATTGGCACCACATCCATAAACATCCACTCCCTCCACCCCCGACGCTCAGTAGCAGCAGTGTGTACCATCCAAAAGATCACAAGATGCACTGCGGGAACTCACCAAGGTTCCTTCGACAGCAACTTCCAAACGCACAACCTCTACGATCTACTACATGGGGACACCACCACCTGCAAGTTCCCCTCTAAGCCACTCACCATCCTGACTTGGAAATATATCGCCGTTCCTTCGCAGTCGCTGGGTCAAAATCCTGGAGCCCCTCCCGAATGGCATTGTGGGTGCACCTACACCTCGGGGACTGCAGCCATTCAAGATGGCGGCTCACCACCACCTTCTCGAGGGGCAATTAGGGATGGACTATAAATGCTGGCCTAACCAGCGACGCCCACATCTGGTGAAATGAATTTTTAAAAGAAGCATTAGAGTGGACATGTCGGAATGGTTTCCCCCCCTCATAGCCGATTGGAGTTTAATCTCGAAAGCAGCTGGGCTTCAGAATGCTTTGAGCTTTGCTCTGATAATTGGTTACCTCCAAGCTGCCAGTTCTGGATGTCCAATCCTTCCATTTCCCACCGCACCCTCTGATTTTCAGAGGGCGGGCCTGAGATCACCTGACACAACACCGAGACAAGAGGCGCTCCCTGAGCCTGCCCTGGCCTGGAGCAGACGGCCTTTTGTGTCCCGGGTTCAGGAGGGAGGCCATTCTGGCCCCTCAAGCAGCTGAGATTTTGAATACTTGCCCCTCTGGAAGAGCAGCAACAGCACGATGGCTCCTGGGGTGAGGGGAGAGAAAGATTGTAGGCGTACACTGCGACAGGGAAACGTGGGTGCGGGAAAATGGGGCAGCCTTGCTTCTGAGTTTTTACGTTTATTTATACGTGTCGCGAGTAGGCTGACAACACTGCAATGAAGTTACCGTGAAAATCCCCGAGTCGCCACAGTCCGGCGCCTGTTCGGGTACACTGAGGGCGATCGTGGGGATATGATATAAATAAGAATGTAGGAGTGGGATTGGGCCCCTGGCCTGTTCTGTCATTTACTTATAGAATAGAATCCCTAAAATGCAGAAGGAAGCCATTCTGTGTGGACTCTCCTGGCACGTGAATTAGGTTTGATTTATTATTGTCACATTTATTAACAAAGTATTGTTTCTTGCGCGCTATACAGACAAAGCATACCGTTCATAGAGAAGGAAAGGAGAGAGTGCAGAATGTAGTGTTACAGTCACAGCTCGGGTGTAGAGAAAGATCAGCTTAATTTGAGGTAGGTCCATGGCAGCGGGGAAGTTCTTGAGTCGGTTGGTACGTGACCTCAGACTTTTGTATCTTTTTCCCGACTGATGAAGGTGCATGAGGGAATGTCCGGGGTACGTGGGGTCCTGATTATCCTTGATCAAGTCGGCACTGACCTCAATCCCACCCAGGCCCTATCCCCGTAACCCCACGTATTTACCCTGCTCATTCCCCTGACACTAAGGAGCAATTTAGCACGGCCAATCCACCTAACCCACACATCTTCGGACGGTGGGAGGAAACCGGAGCACCCGGAGGAAACCCACGCAGACACTGGGAGAATGTGCAAACTCCACACAGACAGTGACCCAAGCCGGGAATTGAACCCGGGTCCCTGGCGCTGTGAGGCAGCAGTGCTAACCACTGTGCCACCGTGCCACAATGAAATAATGTGACCACAAGACCCTCTAATGGGCTGCGATTTGAAGGCCTGAGGTTTGACCTTTCACCGTTTTGTTTTGTGTAAAAACAAAATAGGGCTTGCAATCCTATTTGAATCAAAGTTAATCCCTCTGGAAGAAGTTAATGGAATGAATGTGGGCTGTGATTCGAGGGACGCTGCTGCCTTATTAGCTGATGTGTTGCAACATCAGAGAAACTGCTTCCCCTCCCAGTCTAATCCCATTAGTCGCCACGCGCTGCTGGTTGATTGTATCTGGCTTGTCTGTACAGTGTGGAAATCCAAATCGGAATGACTCTCCTGATGAGCGCGTTCCAGCCGGAAATTTGTACATGATGGTAAAACCAGCAAGCCGTCACTGCGGCCTCCCCCGGTCACTGCGGCCTCCCCCGGTCACTGCGGCCTCCCCCGGTCACTGCGGCCTCCCCCGGTCACTGCGGCCTCCCCCGGTCACTGCGGCCTCCCCCGGTCACTGCGGCCTCCCCCTGTCACTGCGGCCTCCCCCGGTCACTGCGGCCTCCCCCGGTCACTGCGGCCTCCCCCGGTCACTGCGGCCTCCCCCGGTCACTGCGGCCTCCCCCGGTCACTGCGGCCTCCCCCGGTCACTGCGGCCTCCCCCGGTCACTGCGGCCTCCCCGGGTCATCATACACTTGATGATTAGATTTTATTATTGCCACACGTATTAGTATACAGTAAAAAGTATTGTTTCTTGCTTGCTATACAGACAAAGCATACTGTTCATAGAGTACGGAGAGGGTGCAGAATGTAGTATTACAATCATAGCTAGGGTGTAAAGAAAGATCAGCTTAATATGAGGTAGGTCCATTCAAAAGTCTGATGGCAGCAGGGAAGAAGCTGTTCTTGAGTCAGTTGGTACGTGACCTCAGACTTTTGTATCTTTTTCCTGACGGAAGAAGGTGGAAGAGAGAATGTCCGGGATACGTGGGGTCCTTGATTATGCTGGATGTTTTTCCGAGGCAGTGGGAAGTATAGACGGAGTCAATGGATGGCTGGTTTGCGTGATGGATTGGGCAGAGCAGGAGCCATACCAAGCTGTGATACATCCGGAAAGGATGCTTTCTATGGTGCAGCTGTAAAAGTTAGTGAGAGTCGTAGCGGACATGCCGAATTTCCTGTTCTCCCCACTTTTACATTGCATCCACTACAGGGGCAAGAGGCTATTCGGCCCATCAAGTCTGCACAGACTACAATCCACACAGGTCCCATCCCCATTGACCCCACATATTTAATCTGCTAGCCCCCAACACTATGGGGCAATTTACCATGGCCAGTCAACCTAACCTGCACATGGAGCAGTACAGCACAGGAACAGACCCTTCAGTCCACCATGTTGTGCCGAACATAACGCCAAATTAAACTAATCCCTTCCGCCTGCCCTTGCTCCATATCCCTCTATTCCTTGCATATTCCTGTGCTTATCTCAACGCCCCTATCGTATCTGCCTCCACTGCCACCCCTGGCAGTGCGTTTCAGACCACTCTGTGTCAAAAAAAAACTTGTCCCTCGCGTTTCCTTTGAGCTTTCCTCCTCTTATCTTAAGTCCATACCCCCCCCCCCCCCGAGGATTAGACGTTTCAACTCTGGGGGGGGAAAAAAGATTCTCACTGCCAACCCTATCTATGCCTCTCATCATTTTATAGACTTCTACCAGGCCTCCCCTCAGCCTCCCCCACTCCAGAGAAGGCAACCCTAATTTGTCCAGCCCCTCTCTATAGCTCGGAGTGGAAGAGACAGTACAATGGGTTTAAATACATCGAAATAGGAGGCCATTCAGCCCTTTTGGGCCTGTTACATTATTCAATTCGATTAGGGCCCATCGGTATCTTAAATCCATTTATCCACCTATGTTCCTTACCCCTGCCTAACAATTTATCGAACTCAGTTTTGAGATTTTCACATGATCCCCAATCTCCAGACCTTTTTGAAGGGCGGGGTGGTGGGGGTGAGAGTTCCAGATTTCCCACCACCCTCCTCCTCCCAGCCCCATCTGAAGCGATGGGATTGCGTCTCCCGAATGTTAATCCGGTCGTCTTGGATTCATCCGGTAACATTACAATCATGCTGCCGTTCCCAAGGCGACGAGCACTCGGGCCTTCTAAAACAGGCCTCGGAGTTGCAGATGTTAACCTGAAGGAGTGTTTCCTGACATTGCCCCTGAACGGAAAGGAGAAAGAGCAGCTGTGGAATTTGTGGGGTTGGGGAGCTAGCTTTTGCCCGTTTTGAAATCGGTTTTGGGATCTTTCTCTCCTTTAATCCTGTGATACCTCCCAGTGAAAGGAATTATTTTTAGCGCACACATTTGTGCAAGGGTTTGGTCTCTTGCCTGAGGAGGGCCTACAGATGCGCGGGGCTACAGATCTCCGCTCTGACAGCTCAGCGCATGCGCAGTGGCCCACTCAGTGCTATGCTGCCGGCCTCTCCAGCGGGAGTAGGCCCCGGCAGCGGGAGTAGGCCCCGGCAGCGGGAGTAGGCCCCGGCAGCGGGAATAGGCCCCGCCACCTGATTTTTATCGTGATTCACGCTGAGGCACTCTGCAGTGCACAGTATGTGGGAGATTCATTTTGAAACTCCCGCTGAAAAAACCAGCAGGATTTACTCCAGTTTTTGACAATTAGAATTCTTTTGGGAGAATCGCCCCCTCTGTGTTGTTCCTGGGCTAATCCAGAGGCTGTGAATTCAAACCCTTTGCGGCAGTTTGAATATCTGAGTTCCATTTTAAGAAAATTAATACATTTGGAGCTATGATCTGCTAGGAGTAAAAGTGACGCTAAACCTTTGAGATTGACTTTAAAAACCCAACTGGTTCATCGATGACCCTCAGAATGACTCTGAGAAGAAGGCCTACCAGCCTGGCCTGGCCGGTACGGGACTCGAAAGCAACAGCTTCTGGTGAATTTGGCTCTCGAGTGGGGCCAAGCTTACACCCAGAAAGTGAGCGTGCCATTTGCTGAGCCAAGCTAGCACACACCAACTTGTATCTCAGTAACGTCGTCAAAGATCCCGGTGTAACTTCACAGGAATGGAATTGAACAGCATTCGACCCAAGAGTCACGCGAGGAGATCATCGGGACGGGTCAGAGAGATTCGGGTTCAGGAAGCATCTTGGAGGAGAAAGGTAGACAGATTTATGGGGAAGGGATTCCAGATCTTGGGCTAATGAAGGTACAGCCACCAATAGTCAGGGGGGGGTGAGGGGGAAGGAAATCGGAGACGGACAGCGATCTCGGAGGATTCCAGGATGGGGGTTACAGCGACAGGAAGCAGAAACTAGGTGGAGGAAGATGAGGTGTGATGAACACTCTCATTCCCACACACACACACGCACGCACGCTCCCCTCGGAAGCTACAAACACTCATTGAAAAGCTCTTGCCTTTGTTGTAGCGTAATTAAAATCGATTTAATTTTCTTTAGTACTGTGCTGAGGCGACACAAGTCCCATTTCATTAGCTGCCAGCAGGAGCTGAGAGTTTTGAATAACTTTCCTCCTAATTGTGGTGGAGTCTTTCTGTGGGGACACATTCTGTGTTGCCCGCTTTGTGTTAGGCAGTGGGAGTCGGGGGGGTGGGGGTTTGCCCCGGTAGTGCGGTGGGACTGGCCGTATAGCGGAGGGGCAATTGAAACATTCCTCAATGTGGTAGACGGGGCACTGTCTAAATTCCTGCAGATTTAGTTTGTGTTGATCTCTGCTCGGAGGCTTCCGGATCATTGGAGCTGTGTGCTCACAAGGACCTGTTTCATCCAGTCACGTTGTGTACCGTCTCGAGACCAGCCGATGTCCTTCGTCTTGATAGCCGTGAGGTTGCATGTGTGTTTTTGGTAAATATTGCTAATTGGTCGCACACTGTCCTCTGAAGGGGTCCAATGCTGCTCGACATTCATTCTGTTCACGTCCAACCCCACACACCGTTCACCATTGCCCTGATGCTTCTTATTATTCAACCGTGGGATATAGGTGATACTGGCTGGCCAGCATTTAGAGTCATAAAGGTTTACAGCATGGAAACAGGCCCTTCGGCCCAACTTGTCCATGCCGCCCTTTCTTTTAGCCACTAAGCTCGTCCCAGCTAATGTTTTAAAGTTTGTTTATTAGTCACAAGTAGGCTTACATTAACACTGCAATGAAGTTACTGTGACAATCCCTGTTCGGGTTACACCGAGGGAGAAGTTTAGCATGGACAATGCACCCAACCAGCACGTCTTTTGGACTGTGGGAGGAAACCGGAGGAAATGCACGCAGACACGGAGAACATGCAGACTCCACATTGAGAGTGACCCAAGGCTGGAATTGAACCCGGGTCCCTGGCGCTGTGAGGCAGCAGTGCCAACCACTGTGCCACCGAGGTGGTCGAAGCGGGTATACAATGACAACATTTAAAAGACATTTGGACAGGTACATGGATGGGAAAGGTTTAGAGGGATATGGGCCAAACATGGGCAAATGGGACTAGGTCAGTTTAGGAAACTTGGTCAGCACGGAGGATTTGGGCCGAAGGGCCTGTTTCCGTGCTGTCATCTCTGTGACTCTATGAACCTCCCTCATATTATCAGGCTTGTTACTGGATGAATCATAAAAGGTCCTTATTTTCAACGCTTTCTTTTTTCCAGACAGCAAAATTGTCTTTGACACAATAGGAAAGAATTAATTGCTGTTTTAATCACAGGCTTCTGGCTCTTTGGACAGAGATTTAATTAAAAGTGTGTGTGTGTGCTGACATTTCATGATTTCCCCACAAGTTTGACCAGTAGCCAGTGCTGAGGCATCAGAAAGGCATCGGCCTGTGGTGAAATCTGGGAAAGTGCGGCAAACTGACGTCAAAGATTGCTGCGAGTCAGAAGGCCGCAGCCTTCACTTTTCCTTCCTTGACCTTTGACCTTGCAACCCCCCATTTTCCAGGGCCTGGCTTTGAGCATTTGTATGTCAGGTAAATGTGGAGTTGGAGGGAGGAGGTGCACTGTCTAAAGATGTGCAGGTTAGGTGGATTGGCCATTTTCCCTTAGTGTCAGGGGGACTAGCTAGGGGAAATGCGTGGGGTTATGGGGATAGGGCCTGGGTGGCATTGTGGTCGGTGCAGACTTGATGGACCGAATGGCCTCCTTCTGCACTGTAGGATTCTATAATACTGAAGGCCAAGCTCCTGGGGCTCCAGTAGGTACCGCCCCTGCCTCTGAGCCAGGGGCTCTGGGTTCAAAGCCTGCTTCAGAAGTCCCCTGGTTGGGTCATGGAAGGAGTGTTCAACAGGTTGGTAATCACCCCACTCATCCTTCTAAGACTTTCCGACTCATCCCCAAGGGGGGACGGAAGATACGTGTGAAGCTATGGAGCAAACAAATTATCAGGAGCCATTTGATTCAATTTATTCTTGACGCATTTAATTTTTAAAATTAATTCATTCATACATGGGTGTCGCTGGCTGGCCAGCATTTATTGCCCATCCCTAGTTGCCCGAGGGCAATTGAGAGTCAACCACATTGCTGTGGCTCTGGAGTCACATGTAGGCCAGACCAGGTAAGGACGGCAGATTTCCTTCCCTAAAGGACATCAGTGAACCAGACGGGTTTTTCCAACAATCGACAATAGTTTCGCGGTCATCTTACTTCCAGATTTATTTTTCTATTGAATTCAAATTCCACCATCTGCCGTGGCGGGATTCGAACCCAGGTCTCCAGAACATTCGCTGAGTTTCTGGATTAATAGTCTAGCGATAATGCCACTAGGCCATTGCATGTATTGGGGTACAGTGAAAAGTATTGCTTCTTGCGCGCTATAGAGGCAAAATATACCGTTCATAGAGTACATAGGGGAGAAGGAAAGGAGAGGGTGCAGAATGTAGTGTTACAGTTATAGCTAGAGTGCAGAGAAAGATCAACTTAATGCGAGTTAGGTCCATTCAGAAGTCTGATGGCAGCAGGGAACTTCTTCCCATAAACCTTTCATCCCCGTGTTGATCAAGAATCTATCTAGCTCCACCTTAAAAAGATTCAAAGACTCTGCTCCCACTGCCTCTTGAGGAAGAGAGTTCCAAAGACTCACGATCCTCGGAGAGAAAACGTTTCTCCTCATCTGTTTTCAATGGCTGACCCCTTTATTATTATAGTGACCCCATGTCCTTGATTCTCCAGCAAGAAGCAACATCTTCTACACATCCACCCTGTCAAGATCCCTCAGGATCTCAATAAACTCAGGATCCCCATAAACCTGTTCTTGAGTCAGTTGGTACGTGACCTCAGACTTTTGTATCTTTTTCCCAATAGAAGATGGTGGAAGAGAGAATATCCGGGGTGTGTAGGGTCCTTGATTATGCTGCTTTCCTGAGGCAGCGGGAAGTGTAGACTGAGTCAATGGATGGGAGGCTGGTTTGCGTGATGGATTGGGCTACATTTACGACCCTTTGTAGTTTCTTGCGGTATTGGACAGAGCAGGAGTCATACCAAGCTGTGATACAACTGAAAAGGGTGCTTTCTCTGGTGCATCTGTAAAAATTGGTGAGAATCGTAGTGGGTGTACCGAATTTCCTTAGCCTTCTGAAAAAGTTGGCGTGTTGGGGGGCTTTCTTAACTATAGCGTCGGTATGGAGGATCCAGGACAGGTGGTTGATGATCTGAATACTTGGAATTTGAGATCCTGAGGGATCTTGACAGGGTGGATGTGTAGAGGATGTTGCTTCTTGCTGGAGAATCAAGGACATGGAGTCACTATAATGATAAGGGGTCAGCCATTGAAAACAGATGAGGAGAAACGTTTTCTCTCCGAGGATCGTGAGTCTTTGGAACTCTCTTCCTCAAGAGGCAGTGGGAGCAGAGTCTTTGAATCTTTTTAAGGCAGAGTTAGATAGATTCTTGATCAACACGGGGATGAAAGGTTATCGGGGGTAGGTAGTGATGTGGGGTTGAGGTTACAGTCAGATTGGCCATAATCGTATTGAATGGCATGGTGGCACAGTGGTTAGCACTGCTGCCTCACAGCGCCAGGTACTTGGGTTCGATTCCCAGCTTGGGTCACTGTCTGTGTGGAGTCTGCACATTCTCCCCGTGTCTGCGTGGGTTTCCTCCGGGTGCTCCGGTTTCCTCCCACAGTCCAAAGATGTGCGGGTTAGGTTGATTGGCCATGACTAAATTGTCACCTAGTCAGGGGGACTAGCTCAGGTACATATGTGGGGTGATGGGGATAGGGGCTAGGTGAGGTTGGGACTCGATGGGCTGAATGGCCTCCTTCTGCAGGGATACTATGAATGAGGCAGCAGACTTGAGGGGCTGAGTGGCCTACACCTGCTCCTAATCCGGATGTTCATAAAATGCAGCCTTGAGATTAATGATATCACCTGTTTGTGATGTTGGCTGATGGGTAAAAATTGGCTCTGATCGAATAACATGTGACTTTTCATTTTACGTTTGCCAGAGAGCGCCAATCAGTCCTCAACTTAGCATCTCATCTGAAACCGCAGCACCTTTGTTAGTACAGCACTCCTTCAGAACTGCACAGCCCAGGTTATATGCTTGAGGAGGAGTTAAAACCACAACCTTCTTACTCGAGAGGCAAGAATGCTACCCACTGAGCCACAACTCTTGTACTTTTTTTTTCTAGTTCATTCTCCATAAGATTGTATCTATTGTCCATAGTCTCCAGGAGATGGTGCTTTGTCATCTGGGATAGCTGGTAGGATAGTATGTTATGCAGAGGACATAAGGAGTTTACAGGCAGATATAGATATAGAATCATAGAATTCCTACAGTGCAGAAGGACACCATTCGGCCCATTGAGTCTGCACCAACCATAATCCTGCCCAGGTCCTATCCCCATAACCACATGCACTTACCCTAGCTAGTCGTCCTCCACACTAAGGGGCAATTTAGCATGGCCAATCCACCTAACCAGCATATCTTTGGACTGTGGGAGGAAACCTGAGCACCCGGAGGAAACCCACACAGACATGGGGAGAATGTGCGAACTCCACACAGACAGTGACCCAAGGCCGGGAATCGATCCCGGGTCCCTGACACTGTGAGGCAGCGGTGCTGACCGCTGTGCCACCGTGCCGCCCCTGAGTGAGTGGGCAAAAATCTGGCAGATGGAGTATAACGAGGGAAAATGTGAAGTTATTCGCTTTGGCAAGAAGAATAAAAAAAACAGAGTATCTAAATGGAAAACAGCGGCAGAATTCTGAGGTGCAGATGGATCTAGGTGTTCGAGTGTATGAGTCACAAAGTTAGTAATTAAGAAAGCTACTGGAATACTATCTTTTATAACGGGGAATTGAACGTAAAAGTAAGGATGTTATGCTTCAGTTACACAGGACATTGGTGAGAGCACATCTTGAATTCTGTGTGTAGTTTTGGTCTTATTTCAGGAAGGATGTAGATGTATTGGAGGAGGTTCAGAGAAGGTTAACTAGATTGGTACCTCAAATTGAGCGGGTTGTCTTATGAGGAAAGATTGGACAGATTTGGGCTTGTTTCCACTGGAGTGTAGATGAGTGAGGGGTGACTTGATTAATTCCATTCTTATATCCTTCAATCATACAATCCCTACAGTGCAGAAGGAAGTCATTCAGCCCATCAAATCTATACCAACAACAATCCAACCCAGGCCCTATCCCCATAACACCACACATTTACCCTGCTGGTCCCCCTGACACTAAGGGGCAATTTAGCACGGCCAATCCACCTAACCCGCACATGTTTGGAGTGTGGGAGGAAACTGGAGCACCCGGGGGAAACCCACGCAGACACGGGGAGAATGTGCAAATTCCACACAGGCAGTGACCCAAGCCGGGAATCGAACCCGGGTCCCTGGCGCTGTGAGGCTGCAGTGCTAACCACTGTGCTACCCCACGGTGGCACAGCCAGCTTACTGGGTGTGGGGTGGGTGACCCAGTTTGCATTCAGGACATTTCCGATGTGTGGTCAGTGCTCAAGCCTGTCTGAAATGTATCCCATGGTTTTAGGACCAAGGTTGATGAGATATTGGTGTAGTGCTTGCTTGCTGAGCTGTGTATGTCAAGGGTTTTATTGCGTTAAGTGCAAAGGCTGAGCTGGTATGACTCAATAGGCAAATGCACCAACCGGTTGAGATGTACAGAGACTAGAAGGCCCCGGGTGTGTGCTGAGTGGCAGGGGTTTCAGCACTCGTGGGCTAAGGGAGACCTCCTCCTCCTGATTGCCATCCATTCGGCCCCTCCAAGCGGTTGTGCGGGTTGGCTGGGGTGCAGCTCATGTTTACGCCACTCTAGTCCCTCACTCAACGAACAATAATTGACCCAGTAAAGTCTTGCCAATTGTCTTTTGGGTCTGCCCCTAGGTGGGTTGCTATGTAGGAGAGTCGTGCAGACTCGATGGGCCGAATGGTCTCCTTCTGCATTGTATTCTCAGTCAAGGTGATGTGTGATTGGAGGTGCCCTGCACCAGCTGCCCTTCTAGGTAGTGGCAATGAGGCATTGGTGAGTTGCTGCATCGAATCGATGGGACTCAGTGCCCGGGCAGTTGTGTGTCCGGTGGTACAACCTGTCCAGATATTTACCAAAAGATGACTATATATCGGGCAGTAAATGGGACCAGCGCACAGGCCTGCTGGGTATATCCAGTTTGTCCATGTAGTTTATTGTATCGTATAAAGGACAGTTCATTGTACCTGTCAATCCAACTGCACTGATATCAGCTGCATTGGGATTGATTTGCACCCAATAAAATGGGGGCCAAAGGATTTATAAAATGTATAAAAGATTTGCGATTGTCCTCCCACTGAGATTAAAACCTTTAAAATCAGTGCCATGTGTATTCTTGGAAAGCCCCCCTTTTCAGAGTAACCAGGGGCAACCAGTACATTGTATGTCGCTGCTGTGTGAAGGATGTTGTCACGGAAGGATTAAGGAGTCTGGCGATGGAGTTTGAGGGGGAGAATCGAGGAATTGATTTCCTGTTCTGCAGCAGAATAATAAAGAATTCTTGTGTGCGCATCTCTCCTCCACCTTGTGCCCTCCCTACCTCTGTGTCCACCTGCAACCCTCTGAGATCTCTCCACTCCTCCGGTTCGAACATCTCTGGCGTCAGTAGTTCATCCAGTTATGGCCACGTCTTCTGGAGGTTCTTTATCCCCCTTCCAATTGCTCCAGTCCTCTCCTTTTAAGATGTTGACCCAGTCGTCGGTCCTTCTGTGCCCGTGTTGAAGGTGCTATATAAATGCAAGTTGTCCTTGAATGCAGAACATGGGATCCGCCACTTCCCGCCATCTCCGCTGTGCATGCTATAGGGGAGGCGATGGCCTAGTGGTATTATCGCTAGACTATTAATCCAGAAACTCAGCTAATGTTCTGGGGACCCCGGTTCGAATCCCGCCACGGCAGATGGTGGAATTTGAATTCACTAAAAAAAGAAATCTGGAATTAAAAATCTACTGATGACCATGAAACGATTGTCGGAAAAGCCCATCTGGTTCACTGATGTCCTTTAGGGAAGGAAATCTGCCATCCTTACCCGGTCTGACCTACATGTGACTCCAGAGCCACAGCAATGTGGTTGACTCTCAACTGCCCTCAGGCAACTAGGGATGGGCAATTAGTACTGGCCAGCCAGCGACACCCAGGTCCAGAATAAAAGAAAATGCGTGTGCCTCTGACTAGGCCGCAGGGAGGAACTGGAGCAAACTTCAGATAATACGGCCTGCTTGGGGACAGTTAGGTAAAGGTTGGCCTTTAGATCTGATGCTTGTTTTGATGGTGTAGATTCACAGCAAACCTTATCAACACTTACAACTCAATCCCCACGTGGCAACAATATAATCTTGCATTTCTATAGTGTCTTTAACTCGGAACAAAGTTCCAAGATGTTGGGGGTGAGGGGGGAGGAGTTCGGGAGCTAGTGAGGGAGGTATTTTTTTTAAGACAGTTTTAACGAGAGGTTTAGAGAGGCAATTTTAAAAATTCTGTCACAGGATGAGTGTGCGTAGCTGGTTAGGCCCCCTCCTCATTGCTCATCCCTAATTGCCCTTGAGAAAGTGCCGGTGAGCCCCCTGATTGAACCGCTGCAGTGTACGGTACGCCCGCAGTGCTGTTAGGGAGGGAGTTCCACAATCTGGACCCAGAGGCTTAGATAGCTGAGGGAACAGCTGCCATTGAATCATAGAATCCCTACAGTGCAGAAGGAGGCCATTCGGCCCATCGAGTCTGCACCGACCATAATCCCACCCAAGCTCTATTCCTGTAACCCCACATATTTACCCTGCTAATCCCCCTGACACTAATTTGGCATGGCCAATCAACCTAACCCGCACATCTTTGGACTGTGGGAGGAAACCGGAGCACCCGGAGGAAACCCACGCAGACACGGGGAGAACGTGCAAACTTCACACACACATTGGTGGGGGAGATGCTCAAGAAGCCGGAAGGAGAGGAACACAGAACTGCCAAAAGGATAGAGGGCTGGAGGAGGTTGCAGAGACGGAGGGGTGAGGCCATAAAGGGGTTTGAACAGTTAGAATTGAAAGCATTACTGGATGGTGAGGAGGGGATGGGACAATATAGATCAACAAAGGGGTTTAAGGGTGAATGCAGGTTAAGATGAGCTGGACCTGAATGAATGAACATTGATGATGAGAGGCTAAGGAGAGCATTAGAATGATTGCATTTTTTATTCACTCATGGGATAGGGGTGTCGCTGGTTGGGGTAGCATTTATTACCCATCCCTAGTTGCTCTTGAACTGAGTGGCCATTTCAGAGGGCAGTTGTGAGTCAACCACATTGCTGTGGCTCTGGAGTCACATGTAGTCAGGATGTGGAGATGCCGGCGTTGGACTGGGGTGAACACAGTAAGAAGTTTAACAACACCAGGTTAAAGTCCAACAGGTTTATTTGGTAGCAAAAGCCACAAGCTTTCGGAAAGCTTAAGGCTCCGAAAGCTTGTGGCTTTTGCAACCAAATAAACCTGTTGGACTTTAACCTAGAAATCATAGAAACCCTACAGTGCAGAAGGAGGCCATTCGGCCCATCGAGTCTGCACCGACCACAATCCCACCCAGGCCCTACCCCTACATATTTACCCGCTAATCCCACTAACCTACGCATCACAGGACTCTAAGGGGGAAAATTTTTAACCTGGCCAATCAACCTAACCCGCACATCTTTGGACTGTGGGAGGAAACCGGAGCACCCGGAGGAAACCCACGCAGACACGAGGAGAATGTGCAAACTCCACACAGACAGTGACCCGAGCCGGGAATCGAACCCAGGACCCTGGAGCTGTGAAGCAGCAGTGCTAACCACTGTGCTACCGTGCCGCCCCTGGTGTTGTTAAACTTCTTACTGTGTCACATGTAGGCCACACCAGGTAAGGACAGCAGATTTCCTTCCCTAAAGGACATTAGTGAACCAGGTGGGTTTTTCCGACAATGGTTTCATGGTCATCAATAGATTCTTAATTCTAGATTTTTAAAATGTGAATTTAAATTCCACCATCTACCGTGGCGGGATTTGAACCCGGGTCCCCAGAACATTAGCTAAGTTTCTGGATTAATTGTCTAGTGATAATAGCACTAGGCCATCGCCTCTCCTGTAGTTACTGAATGGCAATGTGCCCCCTCACCTCCATTCACTGTAACTGGGCCTGTGCCACAGGCCCTATGTATAAATTCTCATGCTAAGTACATTAGCAAGGTTACTCTGCTTGAATATGTTTTTAAAATGGAATTCAGGAGGACTTCCCTGCCAGTGATGCCTATATTTGTGTTTAATTCCTCCCCCTGTCCCACCAGACATGCCTCGAGTTGGAGCGATACCTTCAGACAGAACCCAAGAAGCTGGCGGATCCGTTCCTGGAGGAGTTGGACTGTATGCTGAGTGCCTCAACCGGAGTTGGCGGCGAGGGGGAGCTGGCACACTCTTTGCAAGTCAGCCTTCCGCGGAGGCAACTGGACAGCAGCGAGCTGCCCTCCACCCCGACCTCCCCCCACAAGCTCCAGCTGGAAATGCCCTTCTCCTTGCAGACAACGGCGGAGCCCCCCTGCGAGGCCCTGACCTCAGTCAACCCCGCCCAGCTCAATGCCGTGACGTCCCTCACGCCGCCCTCCTCCCCGGAGCTCGGCAGACATTTGTTGAAGCCGTCACACGCCCTGGCGGCTGCGGACGACACGACGGCACTGAAGGTTGTCCAGAGGAAGGGCGGCCTTGGCCTGGTCAAGGCCATGAGTGAGAACGGACAGGGCGACCTTGAGACCTCGCCGGACAACAAGAAGAGAGTCCACCGTTGCGAATTTAACGGCTGTCGGAAAGTTTACACCAAGAGCTCACACTTGAAAGCCCACCAGAGGACACACACAGGTAGGCCAATTCTTCTCTTGGGCCTGTTTGGGGGAAGTGAGGTCGTGTCGCAAGTTATTCTCCCGTCGTCGTTCCACAGAGCAAATTGGTCTTTTAAATTTTGTTCTCAAAGTGCGTGGGGAAGTCTTAATAATGGGAACAATGGAAAAAGGAAGTCTTAACAATTAGAAAATCACAGTATCAGAGTCAACATTGTCTTCTGAAAGGCAAACCACGTTTGACAAATTTATTAGAGCGTTTTGAGGATGGAACTAGTAGGATAGATAAAGGGGAAGCAGTAGATGTCATATACTTGGATTTTCATAAAGGCATTCAATAAGATGACACACAAAAACTACAATGGAGGTTCATGGAGATGTCGGTACTATATTAACATGGGTAGGGGATTGGTTAACAGACAGGAATCAAAGAGTAGGGATAAATGGGGCATTTTCAAGTTGGCAGGCTGCGACAAGTGGAGCACTGTGAGGATCATTAAATTATTTTCTTTATTATGTATTTGTGTCACAAGTAAGGCTTGCATTAACACTGCAATGAAGTTCCTGTGAAAATCCCCGAGTCACCACACTCCTGTTCGGGTACACTGAGGGAGGATTTGGCTTGGCCAATGCACCTAACCAGCACATCTTTCGGACTGTGGGAGGAAACCGGAGCACCCGGAGGAAACCCACGCAGACACGGGGAGAACATGCAATCTCCACACAGACAGTGACCCGAGGCCAGAATCGAACCCGGGTCCCTGACGCTGTGAGACAGCAGTGCTAACCACAAAATGAATGACTTGGACGAAGAGATGGAGAGTTCTGTATCGATACAAAGCTAGGTGGGAACGTAGGCTGTGAGGAGGACATAAAGGGACTGCAAAAAAAGATGATAAACCGGTGAAGTAAAGGTGCAACGAGTTTGCAGGTGGAGTGAGAAAGTGTGAGATTATTCACTTTGATCATGAGATTAGAAAAGCAAAATAGTTTTGAAAAGGTGTGAAACTTGTAAACATCAATGTTCAGAGGCACTCGGGTGACTTGTAGGAGGAAAGCAAGAAGGTAGCATGTAGGTACAGCAAGCAATTAAAAAAAAAACAATGCCATGTTGGCTTTAATTGCAAGGGGATTAAAGAACAAGAATAAAGAAATCTTACTACAATTATGGTTGGTGACACCACTCCTCAAGACTGTGCAATTTTGATCTTCAAATTTAAGGAAGATGTGAGGGTGGCACAGTGGTTAGCACTGCTGCCTCACAGAGCCAGGGACCTGGGTTCAATTCCAGCCTTGGGTCACTGTCTGTGAGCAGTCTGCATGTTACTCCCCGTGTCTGCATGCGTTTCCTCCCACACTCTAAAAAATGTGCAGGTTAAGCGGATTGGCCATGCTAAATCGTCCCTCAGTGTCAGTGGGATCAGCAGGGTCGATACGTAGGACTGCGGGGACAGGGCCTGTTGGTGCAGGCTCGATGGGCCAGATGGCAGCCTCTTCCATTGTCAAGATTCTCTGATGCACTTGCATTGGAGATGGCTCAGCGATGGTTCACAAGATCGTTCCCTGGGATGAGAGGCTACTCATCAATAAGGGTAAATTGAGTCACGTTCCCTGGAACTTAGAAGAACGACAGGTGATCTGATTAAAACGTGTGGGAGTCTGAAGGGGGTTCTTCGGGGTAGATACGGAGCAATTGTTTCCTCTGGCTGGGATATCTAGAACAAGCAGTTTCAGGATAAGACGATCATTTAGGTCTGAGAAGAGAAATGCTTTCACACAAAGGGTTGTGAATCTTCGGAATTCCTTACCCCAGAGTTTTGCGGATCCTCCACAGTTGAATATGTTTATGGTAACAGTGATGGGACGATGATGTGATTTAGAGGGCAACTTGCGGGTAGGGCTGGTTCCCATGCCTCTCATAGAGTCATATAAACACTACAGTGCAGAAAGAGGCCATTCGGCCCATCGAGTCTGCACCGACCACAATCCCACCCAGGCGCCCTACCCCCATATATTTACCCGCTAATCCCTCTAACCTACGCATCCCGGGACACTAAGGGGCAATTTTAGCATGGCCAATTAACCTAACCCGCACATCTTTGGACTGTGGGAGGAAACCGGAGCACCCGGAGGAAACCCACGCAGAAACGGGAAGAATGTGCAAACTCCACACGGACAGTGACCCAAGCCGGGAATCGAACCCAGGTCCCTGGAGCTGTGAAGCAGCAGTGCTAACCACTATGCTACTGTGCCGCCCATAGGGTAGCATCTGCTGCCCTTGTCCTTCTAGGTAGGAATTGTAGAATCCTATAGTGCAGAAAGAGGCTATTCGGCCCATCAGTTCTGCACCGACCACAATCCCACCCAGGCCCTATCCCCGCAACCCCATGCACTTACCCAAGCTAGTCCCCTGACACTAAGGGGCAATTTAGCATGGCCAATCCACTTAACCCACATATCTTTGGAGCGTGGGAGGAAACCGGAGCACCCGGAGGAAACCCACGCAGACACGGGGAGAACGTGTAAACTCCACACAGACACGCACAAGTTGGGAATCAAGCCCGGGTCCCTGGCGCTGTGAGGCAGCAGTGCCATCCACTGTGCCATGGGCAAGAATCAAGGAACATGGGATGTCTTTTGTGCTGAAGATCACCCAGTGAAAACTGTGCATATTATCTGTTGGCAATCCCACGATTGTTGCTGGGCTATGACTGTTCTTTCCATAAAAGCCAAAAGGCCAGCTTGTGAGTTTTAATTTGATCACGTCTTGCGTGATGGCTGCAAAGGGCATTGTAAGCAATCCCGGTCAGATTTTTTTCTGCTCCCTATTTTTCCTCCTGGTCCGAACTTCTGGAATTCTATCCCTAAACCTCCCTGTCTGTACTCCTCCTTTAACCAACTCCTTACCTCTTTGACCCAAGCTTTTGAGCATCTTTCTCAATATCTTTCTGTGGCTTGATTATCAAATATTGTTTGATAACACTCATTTGTTGCACTAGAAATGCTATATCAATGTGTTACAATCTAGGTCAAAACCAATAACTTTTAAAAAGAAAATCAAACTAATTGCTGAAAGTAAGTTTTCACATTTTGAGATGTTTGCTGTAAAAAAAGGTTAAAAACACTATTAACTAAAATCAGTCTCTGTGAGCAACTTGCAATTTAAACCATGGAACAGAATTTCCCCCATTCTAAGTTTTAGCTCCACCGAGAAAACAATTCGTGTATGTGCTCCACTAAACTTTAAGGAGGCATTCTGCTCTCCAAGATTCAGTCGAAAATTATTCTTGGCTCGCAAAAGCTTACTTAAAGTCTTTTCCTTTCTCAGCCTGGTAACCTCTAACAGAATTGTTAGAATCGTAGAATCTTACAGTGCAGAAGGAGGCCATTTGGCCCATCGAGTCTGCACCGACCTCAAACCCACCCAGGCCCTATCCCCATAGCCCCATGTATTTACCCCGACACTAAGGGGCAATTTAGCACACCTTTGGAGTGTGGGAGGAAACCGGAACACCCGGAGGAAATCCATGCAGATACGGGGAGAATGTACAGACTCCACACGGACAGTAACTCGAGATGGCAATTGAACCCGGGTCCCTGGCGTTGTGAGGCAGCTGTGCTAATCACTGTGCCACCATGCCGCCCGGTGAGAGTATAACTGGAGTTCCTCTCTCTAGCACAAGCTAGGCGAATCTTCCAGGTTTTAATTCCTTACGAATTTGGTCTCTTCAATCCTCGCAGGAGCTTCCACCCATATTCGGTTGACCATCAAGAGGTTTGTCCCCTAGCTGCGCTCTCTGTCTCTTGGATGCTGGAAGGCAAACCTGTCTGTGATATACAGTGACATTTTAGGAGATCATGTAACCCAATATCACAACAAACTCCTCTGCACTCTTCCCATCTCAAAACGCATCACCATGGCAATGGAAATCACCCGGGTCTTGTATCTATCTCAAAATCCATCACCGTGGCAATGGGAATCACACGGGCCTGTATCCAACTCAAAACCCATCACTGTGTAAGTGGGAATCACCCGGGCCTTGTATCCGGGTAGAGATGCTGATTAGCTTTTCCTGTGTTTTCTCCCCCCCCGCCCTGCCCCGCAAACTCTTTTATTTTGGAGGTAAATGTCAGACTCCAGGAAAGGGGAGTTAAGGTCAGTGTCAGATCAGCCATGATATTGAATGGCAGAGCAGGCTTGAGGTGCCGAATGGCCTATGTGTGTCTGTGTATGTGTGTGTGTGTCTCTCACTCTCTCCCTGTCGCTCCTGCCTCCCATTTGCCTACATTGCAATCCATTTGCCACACATCTGCTAATTCCTTTAATCTTATTCACATTTCTTTGTAATTTTAGGCTTCTGTCTACACTTGTGTACAGTGCCATCTACTTTATTGTCAACAGCAAACATGTAGCTTGCCTCCTCCTCTCTTACGCCTCTGTGTTTTTTTTGCCAGTATTTTTGCCCAATCTCAGTTCCCTAATTGCTGACCCTCTTGCCAATGGAGATGGTTTCTCTACTCTTATCAAATTCAAACTCTAAAATGTCTCCATCAAATCTCTCCTTCATCTCCTCTGCTCTGAGGAGAACAACCCCAGCTTCTCCACTCTCTTCCCCTCACCCCAACATTACCTGAAGCTCCTCAATGTTAGCATTCGTTTTGAGAGGACTAGAATACAAAAGCAGGGATGCACTGCTGAGGCTGTGCAAGGCTCTGGTCCGACCACATTTGGAATATTGTGAGCAATTTGGGCCCTGTATCTAAGGAAGGATGTGCTGGCCCTTGGAGAGCGTCTAGAGGAGGTTCACGAGAATGATCCCAGGAATGAAAAACTTGACGTTCGAGGACTCTGGGTCTGTACTAGATGGAGTTTAGGAGGATGAGGGGAGGATCTCATTGAAACTTACAGAATACTGAAAGGCCCGGATAGAGTGGACACGGGGAAGATGTTTCCATTAGTCGGAGAGACTAGGATCTGAGGTCACAGCCTCAGAGTAAAGGGACGACCCTTTAGAACCGAGATGAGGAGGGATTTCTTCAGCCAGAGGGTGGTGAATCTGTGGAATTCATTGCCACAGGAGGCTGTGGAGGCCAGGTCATTAAGTGTATTTAAGACCGAGATAGATAGGTTCTTGATTGGTAAGGGGGTCAAAGGTTACGGGGAAAGGTGGAAGAATGGGGTTGAGAAACCTATCAGCCATGATTGAATGGCGGAGCAGACTCGATGGGCCGAATGGCCTAATTCTGCTCCTGTATCTTGTGGTCTTATCCAAAGAAACATTGAAAAGTTACGGCACAGAAGGAGGCCATTTGGCCCATCTTGTCCATGAATGCCTGAGGACACCCAGGTGCCCTTTCTAATCCCATCTTCCTCCACCTGGCCCGTATCCCTGTAACTTACAGCACTGAAGGAGCAGATCCAGGCACTTTTTAAAAGAGTTTAGGGTCTCTGCCTCCACCACCAACTCGGGCAGTGAATTCCAGACACCCACCACCCTCTGCGTAAAAAAACAAAGTTCTTCCTCATGCCCCCTCTACACCGACTGCCACTTATCTTAAATCTATGTCCCCTGGTTCTAGAGTTCTCCACCCAGGGAAACAATTTCATCCTGTCCACGCTATCTCTTTCCCTCATAATCTTGACTCAATCAAGTCATTCTTATTTGTTCCAAGGTAGCATTCCAGGATAACTCCTGTGCACCCTCTCCAAGGCTTTGACATCTTGCCTCAAGTCTGGTGATCAGAATTGGATACACGACAGTCATGGGGAAGGATTGGTAATGACATTGGGGAGGGTTAAAACCAGTTTGGGTTGGGGGGGGAGAGGGGGAGGGGGTGGGTGGGTGAGTGCAGACTCAGAACAGAGAGGAGCAAAGCTGGATATGAAATGCCGACATTAGTAAGTGACTGGAAGGCAGAGGAAGCAAAGGCCAGGGAGTAGACAACAGAAGGTTGGTGATGCTTAATGGCACATACTTCAAGGCAAGGAGAATAGACAAGACAGGTGAACTAAGGGTACAGATAGGCACTTGGAAGCATAATATCATAGCTATTACGGAATGGCGTGGGGAAAAGAAGGATTGGCACCTCAGCATTCCCGGTTGCTGCATTTTTGGGTGAGATAGAGAAGGGGATTTTTTTTTAAATGAAGGGTTGTACAGATTGGTTTAAAATTAAACAGTTACAGCTGTGAAGGGGGATGACACCTTTTGGGTTGGATGAAGGGTGGCACAGTGGTTAGCACTGTTGCCTCACAGCACTAGGGACCCGGGTTCGATTCCTGGCTTGGGTCACTGTCTGTGTGGAGTTTGCACATTCTCCCCGTGTCTGCGTGGGTTTCCTCCGGGTGCTCCGGTTTCCTCCCACAGTCCAAAGATGTGCGAGTTGGGTAGATTGGCCATGCTAAATTCGACCTTTAGTGTGTAGAATAGGTGTAGAATGTGTGGGATTATGGGGATGGTGCGGAATGGGCTTGTTTAGGATGTCGGTACAATGCTTGATGGGCCGAATGGCGCTTTCTGCACTGTAGAGATTCTATGATGAGAACAAAAGTGCGCCGCAGGCATAGGTTTTGGAGGGATGTAAAGAGCTCATATTTGGGCAAATTTCTGGGAAATATAACAGCAGGGGCAGTAACTGGGAATTTCAACAGTTTATTTATATATCACCTTTACAGTAATAATGGGCGGGATTCCCTCCAGTGGGATCTTCTGCGCCTGCGGCAGGTTCCCCAGTGACAGGCTGGGCCAGCCACGCAAAAAGCCGTAGACTTCAGTGGGACCAGAAAATCCTGCCCATTATGTCCAAATTTGACAGAGGTACAAGATCCTCAATCTGTTTTGCCTGGCCTTGCCGTGAGTTGAGGCCTTGCCGTGAGTTGAGGCCTTGCCGTGAGTTGAGGCCTTGCCGTGAGTTGAGGCCTGGCCGTGAGTTGAGGCCTCGAGGGAGATAGGGGGAAATAACATTGGGGGGGGGGGCTTCACAGGCTACATAGGGCTCACAGGCTGCATGTTGGACAAGCCTGGTATAGGAGCTCTTTGCACGGAAGCAGGCCATTTGACCCAGCAGGCCTATGGCGGTGCTCATGATGCATCTGCCACCTCATTTCACCTTGCCAATTCCTTCCCTTCACCCATGTGTGCTGACCTGAAAGTAAGGTACAACAGACAGTAAAGAGGCAAATGGTATGTTGGTCTTCATAGCCAGAGGATTTGAGTATACGAGTCAGGATATTTTGCTGAAATTGTGTAGGGCATTGGTGAGGCCTGGAGTATTGTGTGGAGTTTTGGTCTCCTTATCTGAGGAAGGATGCCCTTGCTATAGAGGGAGCGCAGCGAAGGTTTACCAGGCTGATTCCTGGGGTGGCAGGTCTGTCATATGAGGAGAGACTAAGTCGGTTAGGATTATATTCACTGGAGTTTAGAAGAGTGAGAGGGGATCTCCTAGAAACTTATAAAATTCTGACAGCATTAGACAGGCTAGATTCAGAAAGAATGTTCCCAATGGTGGGAAAGTCCAGAACTAGGGGTCATAGTTTGAGGATAAGGGGTAAACCTTTTAGAACTGAGGTGAGGAGAAATTTCTTCACCCAGAGAATGGTGAATGTGTGGAATTCACTACCACAGAAAGTAGCTGAGGCCAAAACATTGTCTGATTTCAAGAAGAAATTAGATATAGCTCTTGGGATCAAGGGATACGGAGGAGGGGTGGGGGAATCAGGATTCGATGATCAGCCATGATCAAGCTGAATGGTGGAACAGGCTCGAAGGGCTGAATGACCTCCTCCTGCTTCTAGTTTCTATGATCTTGCTTCCCCTTGAATACATGTGTGTCCATTCCCCTCAATGACATGCTAGCAAGTTCCACATTCTCACCATACTGAGCAATCATTCTTTATTTCCTCGCAACCTGCTGCGATTAGCACAAAGTTAACGAGAGAGAGAGAGAGAGGAAGAAAAGGAATATAACATAAAGGAGAACTGGCTGGGAAATAATGTGGGTGCAGTCAGAGGTCGGGAAGTGCAAACCAACATGGTTTTGGTGGAAACATTTTTACTGAATAGGATCGAACACCTCGACCTGCCTTTGTCCGTCACCGCTTCATAGCTGCTAGAGATTGAGCTGGAGGAAGTTCAAATTTCCTCACTCTCTGTGAATTGAGGAAGCTTTCTTAAAAGTGGTCAGAGGTTGCAGTGGGTGGTTGAAGGTTTAAGGAAGTGTTGGAGAGATTACAGTAGAGGTCAGAACTGGCAGAGCGATTGGGGTCAATGATTGGATGGCTTTGAAGCTGGAATCTAAGTGAATCGGCGAATAAAATTGTGGGGAGAAGCCCTGATTCCAGGAGGATCCCAGATGACTGTGCCAGCCCTGCGTCAATTGGTGACGTTCTCTCTCCTTTGAAGATTATGGGTTCAAACCACACTTGAGCACAGAGTCTAGGCCGAACCCCCCCCCCACCCTTGCTCAGGTGCTGAGGGAGGGACTGAACGCTCTAAGGTGCTGTCCCCTCAGGCGGGATGTTAAACTGCAGCCCTGTCTGCCCCCCCACCTAAGCTGGACGTGGACGATCTGCTGGGACTATTTGAAGCGCAGCTTGAGAGTTCAGCGCAGATCTCCAAGCCATGCTTTGTCCTCAAACCAACATTGACTCAAACAGCCTCTCTGCCAATCGCCACATATGGGAGCTTGCTGTGCATAAAATGGCCACCACGTTTCCCACATCACAACAGTGACCACATTTAAAAGGTACATCGGTTGCCGTAAAGGCCTTTGGTGTGTCGCGAGGCGCTGTGTCAAAATGCAAGTTCTTCTATTCCTTGTGAGCAATGGCGTTGAGGTTCCATGTGTGTCTTTTCCAGCACGCGGTACACGCGTGGTGTGCTCCACATGCAGTGCGCTGCACACGCGGTACACCGTGTACACTTTTCACCCCAAGTGGTGGCTGTTTCGACCTTTCCAGTAAATATTTGGCCAATGTTGTTGCTGGACATTGAGCATCATTGAGAGTCTCTCTTCATTAGTACAACCTATTGTTTCCTCCGGGTGCTCCGGTTTCCTCCCACGGTCCAAAGATGTGCGGGTTAGGTTGATTGGCCATGCTAACCTAACCCTTAGTGTCAGGGGGATTAACAGGGTAAGTATGTGGGGCTAAGGGAATAGGGCCTGGGTGGGATTGTGGTCAGTGCAGACTCGATGGGCTGAATGGCCTCCTTCTTCACTGTAGGGATTCTGTGACTCCAGAAGGATGAGGGGGGATCTCATTGAAACTTACAGAATACTGAAAGGCCCGGATAGAGTGGATGTGGGGAAGATGGTTCCATTAGTCGGAGAGACTGGGATCCGAGGGCACAGCCTCAGAGTAAAGGGACGACCCTTTAGAAGGGGAGGAATTTTTTCAGCCAGAGGGTGGTGAATCTGTGGAGTTCTTTGCCACAGAGGGCTGTAGAGGCCGGGTCATTGAGTATATTTAAGACAGAGATAGATAGGTTCTTGATTGGTAAGGGGGTCAAAGGTTACAGGGAAAAGGAATGGGGTTGAGAGAAATTTATCAACCATGATTGAATGATGGAGCAGAGTCAATGGGCCAAATGGCCTAATTCTGCTCCTCTATCTTGTGTGTGGCAGGGGGGAGAGGGGAGAGTCACCGGTTAAGATGTTCAGTGTGGAATCTGGGATGGGAATGTGGGGGATGCAGGGGGGAGATCACAGATTAAGATGTTCAGTGAAGACTTGGGCAAGGGGGTGGGGGGAGGAGATGCGGGGAGGAGGTCACAGGTTAAGATGTTCAGTGGGGACTCGCGGATGAGGTGTTGGGGGAGGGGGTGGAGAGGAGGTCACAGGTTAAGATGTTCGGTGGGGACTGTCGGATGAGGGGGTGGGGGGAGTGTCTGGTGATGGATTCCACTCGCTGTGGAGAATGGCGGCTCCTTTCTCCTTTTGACACCAGCTCCCAGTCCAGTCTACCGAGTAATCCTCCTTGACCTTTGCCCTGGCGCTCATTCACCTGTAGCTCAGGGCCTGTTGTTGACTTGGCGTGCCTGCCTGCCTGCCTGAC